>NW_024412388.1:83980979-84168272 GCF_014898765.1 Herpailurus yagouaroundi | reverse complement strand
AAGAAAGAAAGAAAGAAAGAAAGAAAGAAAGAAAGAAAGAAAGAAAGAAAGGGAAGGAATATAAATTGGTAAGAAGTAAAACTGTCATTATATGCAGATGGTGTGATACTAAATATGGAAAACTCTAAAGACTACACCAAAAAACTCTTAGAACAAATGAATTCAGTGAAGGTGCAAGATACAAAATTAATACACAGAAATCTGTTGTTTTCAATATACTAATAATGAAGTAGCAGGTGGAGAAATTAAGAAAACAACCCCATTTAAAAATAACATCAAAAAGAATAAAATACCTAGAAATAAATTTAACCAAGGAGATGAACAATCTGCATTCTGAAAACTATAAGGCATTTATGAAATAAATTGAAGATGAGACAAATAAAAAGAAAGATAGACCATGCTCATGGATTAGAAGAATATTGTTGAAATGTCTTTATTACCATAAACCATCTACAGATTCAACTCTTTCAAGATACCAATAATATTTTCCACAGAAATAGAACAAATAATCATAAAATTTGTATGGAAACACAAAAGATCCTGAAGCAATCTTAAGAAAAAGTAAAGTAAAGCTGGAGGTATCACAATTCTAGATTTCAAGCTATATTTCAAAGCTGTAGTGACAAAAACAGTATGCTGCTGGCACAAAAATAGACATTTAGATCAATGAAACAGAATAGAGTACCCAGAAATAAAAAACCACATTTGTATGGTCAATTAATCTATGACAAAAAGAGGCAAGAATACAAAATGGGGAAAAGACAATCTCTTCAATAAATGGTGATGAGATACCTGGACTCTATAAACTGGACCATATAGTTTTCTACTACCATACACAAAAATAAGCTCAAAATTATTAAAGACCTAAATGTAGGACCTGAAGCCATAAAATTCTTAAAAGAAAACATAGGCAGTAATCTCTTGGACATTGGCCTTAGCAATATTTTTCTGGATCTGTCTCTTCAGGAAACAAAACAAAAGTAAAAATAAACAATTGGGGACTACATCAAACTAAAGCTTTTGCACAGCAAAGGAAACTATCAACAAAATGAGAAGGCAACCCACTAAATGGAAGAGGTATTTGCAAATGATATACTTGATAAGAGATTAATATCCAAAATATACATACTCATATAATTGGACACCAGAAATACAAATAATCAATTTAAAAATGGGGAGAGGACCTGAATATTCATTTCCCCAAAGAAAAAATCCAAATGGCCAACAGATACCTGAAAAGATACTCAGCATTACTAATCACTGGGGAAATGCAAGTCAAAACCACAGTGAACTATCAGAATAACTAGAATAACACACAGTCAGAATAACTAGTACCAAAAAGACAAAAAACTGTTGGTGAGGACGTGGAGAAAAGAATGGATGTGCACTGTTGGTGGGACTGTGAATTGGTGTAGCCTCAAAAAATTAAAAATAGAAATCCCATATGATCCAATAATTCCACTTCTGAGTATTTATCCAAAGAAAATGAAAACACTAACATGAAAATATATATGAACCCCTATGTTCATTGCAGCATTACTTACAATAGAAAATTATGGAAGCAATCCAAGTGTCTGTTGACAGATAAATGGATCAAGAAAATGCGGTGTATATACCCATAATGGAATACTACTTACCCATGAAAAAGAACTAAATCTTGCCATTTGCAACAATGTGGATGGACCTAGAGGGTATTATGCCAAGTGAAAGAAGTCAGACTGAAAAATACAAGCACCGTATCATTTCACTTTATATGTAGATCCAAGAAAGCAAAACTAATGAACAAACAAAAAACAGACTTATAAATACAGAGAAAAAACTGGTGGCTTCCAGGGTGGGGCGGAGAGGGGATAGGCAAGATAGGTGAAGGGGATTAAGAGGTACAAACTTCCAGTTACAAAATAAATTATTCATGGGGAAGAAAACTACAGCATGGGAATACAGTCAATAATATGGTAATAACTTTATATGATGACAAATGATAAGTATACTTTCATGGTGAGCATTTCATAATGTACATAATTATTGAATCACTATTTTGTACATCTGAAATTCATATAATATGGTAAATCAATTATATTTCAATAATAATAAAGTACACGCACATACAAAAGAAAAGTAGAAATATCACAGATTTTAAGAAACTTAGATGCTAATGAATTATAAAATCACAAAATCAATACTCTTTTGGAAACATATTATCCACTTAAACTAACTTCAGGCAAATTCAGAAGCAGCAATGGACTAGTAGACTTTATCTATTATAGTATTTATTATAATGTAGTGTATAATGGATCATTATTGTTTGTTTCAATTAAAATGAAAGTGTAGCACAGATTAGTGATTAAGAATGTACACTCTGGGGGCTCCTGGATGGCTCAGTCGGTTAAACGTCTGACTCTTGATATTGGCTCAGGTCATGATCTCACAGTTTGTGGGTTTGAGCCCTGCATCAGGCTCTGCACTGTCAGTGCAGAACCTGCTTGGGGTTCTCTCTCCCCCTCTCTCTTCTCCTTTCCTCTCCCGCCTCCCCCAAAATGAACAAATAAGCTTAAAAAAGAGTGTAGACTCTGGAATTAAAGTGCTAATGTCCATCATATCCTAGTTGTGCCACATCCTAGTTTGACATTGGCAAGTAACTCCAATTTTCCGTGTTTTTATTTCCTCATCTGTACAATGGGGACAGTAAAAGTACCTATATCATAGGATTGTTGTATGATTGAAGGAAATACTACATACTCATCATTTTTAATAGGCTCAGCAAATACGCAATTAACACTAAATATTAAAATGCTAATGTTGCTGGGTGAACTGGGGAGACCCCATGCCTCGAGGCTTTGACCCAGTCTACTCCAAAGATGTCGCTGAAGTCTCTTGGTCTCGTCACGAGAAAGAATTGAAGGACAGACAAAACATAGAGGATAGCAACACATTCAGGAAAGTTTATTAAAGTGAAGGTACACTCTTGAGATAGAGTGAGACAGAGAGTGCTGTGGGTGCTGGGGTTTGGGTTTCTATCTTTTATTGATGGTTGTTAACAAGGAGGTGGGGATTTCTTGGAAGTAGGGTTTCGTGCCTTTCCTACCTTGCTTGGTCCTGGCTTTCTGGCCTACTTTGTCAGCCATCTTGGGCCTGTTTCCTTTGATCCAGCTTCTTGTGGCTTTGTTTTGGAGTGCTACCAGGATAGGCTTCTGACTTTTCTGTAGCTGGCCATTACTTCCTCTTTGCTGGCCTCCATACATCCTGTTACAGCCTAACTGCCTCTAATACTAATAATGGCTACCAATTACCTTTTTGACTCCAATGGGCTATCTCTTTGATTATCTTCTATTTTGATGTTTTAAACACAGAAGTTTAACTTTTTTGTATATTCAAAAATACATATTAATTTCTTACTATGTGCTAGACACTAGTTAGATTTTAGAAATATGCGTACAAACAAGACAAAAGATTTCTGCTCTCAGTAAAATTACATTACAGTATAGAAATAAAAGGCAGTAAAATTTTCAAACTGTATGGTAATTTCAGTAGTATCATGAGCTTTGGTAAAAGTAAATCAGAATAATCTGATGCAGAATGACTGGTGGGGCCTCCCTTATTTGGCCAGTCAGAGAAGGCCTCCTCGTGGAGGTGACATTTGTACTTAAACCTGAAGTACCAGAAGGAGTCTGCCATAGCTTTTGAGAACAAAGAATGAAAATTAAAGAGGTGGGATTGAACTTTATCTGAGGGGCAAAAAGAAATAACAGATGTATGAGATACAAGTGTTGTTTAATGGCATTAAGTTTGAAATCCCTATTAGATACCAAAGTAAAGATATCAAGTAGTCAACTGGAAATAAGTATCTGAGGTTAATAAAGAAATCATAGCTAGAGATGGAAATTGGGGAATTATTGATACAAAAATGATGTGTAAAATCCTGGGGCTGAGTAAAATCACTAAGAGAGAGTGTAGCTAGACAAGGAGTTGGAGATTTAGGAGGTTAGAAGAAGGAAAAGTAGCCAGGAGGCAGTGGTATCACAGAAACCAAGGAAGGAGGAAAGAGGTGGTATAGTCAACTCTCTACATTGCTGTTGAGAGGGTAAAATGAGGGCATGAAAGTTTCCTTTTAATTCAGTAACATGGAGAAATTATGAATTTAATAATAACTTTTGGAGAAAGAGGCCCAATTTGGATGGATTGAGAAAGGAACAGGAGATAGAGAAGTGAGACAGTGACACTAGAAATTTCTGGGGTAAAGTTTCACTCTAAAGAGGAACACAGAAATTGGGAAGTAGCTGGAGAGAGAGAATAGAGCATGGACATATACTAATGGAAAGAGATCCAATAGAAAGAGACACCACTGTTGAAGGACATAGAAGGGATAATTACCTGTATAAAGAGATTCTTTTGGTGAAGGGGAATAGGATTGATAATATAAGCATTAGAGTCAGATGTATGGCAGAGGCGTGCTATAGTGGGTGGCAGGAAGAAGAGGGACTTCCCATCTGACAGTTTTTAGTTTCTCAATAAGAGTGTGAGGCAATAGCATTAACAGAGGGTAAGAGGAAAACAGGATATAAATTTTAAGAACGGATGAAAGTATGAATAAACTTTCTGGAAAGTGGGAGAATGAAAGTAAAAAGGAATTATAGTAGGATTGTTAGGCAAGTTTGTTTTCCAATTGAAATTTGTTAAGAAATTAACATGAATGTGATTGTGGATTCTTCTAGCCACTTTTAAAAAAATGTTTATTTATTTTTGAGAGAGAGAGAGAGAGAGAGAAAACAAGCGAGCAGGTGAGGGGCAGAGAGAGAAGGGGACAGAGGATCCAAAGCAGGCTCTGTGCTTACAGCAGAGAGCCTGATGTGAGGTTTGAACTCTCAAACCATGAGATAACAAACGGCCTGAGCTTAAGTCGGCTGCTTAACCAATTGAGCCACCCAGGCTCCCCTCTTCTAGCCACTTTTAACTGCTTGGGTTTAGACAAAGAGTAGTTAATTGGGTTAAGATTTACTTGGGCAATAACGTTGGTGTGAGAGAAGGAATAGAATTAAGGTGTTGTGAAGAAGTCATAGTGGTGGATCATGGAATCTAATGTGAAGGAAGTCAGGATAGGAAAATGAGTAGTGAGAATGCCAGATGTGATGTGCTCAATGGGTTCGTGGCCTCAATAAAGTCAAAGAGTTGTTGGAAGGTGGGAGAGTATGAAGGTGGAAGAGGTGAAGATTAGAGTGGTATGTTTGAAATAAAGCTCTTGGAGATGGTGTGATAACTAATAATATAAAGGTCAAGAATATAACAAGGAGAGAGGGTGTCTGTGGTGATGTGGAAGGAAAAAAAATATTGGTGGTTAGATGGTTGAGTAAGGAGCAGATGCTGGATGGTCCAGGTGGCTGCTGAAGTCACCAAGACTGCTGTAAAGTACAGTGGGGTGTGAAACCGAGAACTTGATTTAAATTCTGAGTTTGGATAGAGGGTGGTGTGGTGACCAAGGAATTGTTGGATAACAAGAGCACAGGTATAAGGAATAGAGCACAGAGGAAAGATGATGTGAAGATATATGAGGAAAGACAGCTATGTGATTACAAAGGGAGAGGTTAGAATAATGTCTCTCTAAGCCAAGGAATGAATGCTGGGGATTTCCAGCAAACACTGGAACCTTGAAGTGACAATGAAGGATTTTCCCCTATGGGTTTTAGAAGGCATATGGCTTGGTTGACATCTTGATTTCATACGTCTATCTTCCAGAACTGTAAGATAATATATTTCTGTTGTTTTAAGGTACCTGATTTGTGGTATTTTTTTTTATGGCAGCCCTTGTAAGCAAATACAGATTTTGGTTTTCAATTGCAAAGAAGCTGTAATATTTGTGGAAGGGAAGAGAGGAAAGGAGGGAAGATAGTTCAGATGTAAGGATAGTAAGGCTGGTGATATCTAACATTTGTAAGAGAAAAGACCTTTATTACATTCAAATTCATAGTTTAAGGAAGTAATTAGGGTTAAATGTCATATTTTAAAGAGTTCTAAATATGCTATTTAAGTCCTAGTTCTGGCACTTTTTAGCTTTGTGAACTTAAGTTGATTTCCCCATCAATGAAATAGAGATCATGATTCTTTTCCTATCTGCCTCATAGTGCTTTGTTTGGAACAAATGAATTGAGAATAAATGCAAATGTAAGCTAGTATTATCATAAAGTTGTTTAACTTATAGACATGTATTGGGGTGCCTGGGTGGCGCAGTCGGTTAGGCGTCCGACTTCAGCCAGGTCACGATCTCGCGGTCCGTGAGTTCGAGCCCCGCGTCGGGCTCTGGGCTGATGGCTCAGAGCCTGGAGCCTGTTTCCGATTCTGTGTCTCCCTCTCTCTCTGCCCCTCCCCCGTTCATGCTCTGTCTCTCTCTGTCCCAAAAATAAATAAAAACGTTGAAAAAAAACAAAAAACCCTTATAGACATGTATGGTTCTTATTTGAAAGGAAAAGATGTTTATTATCAAATATGGCAAAGAACTACATAGATAATTTTTAAAATCTACAATAAACATTGAATATATTTTTTCCAAAGCTTAAGTTACCATTTAATTTTGTAAGTAATTATTAAGTACTTGCTGTATCCTAGGCACTACATTAAGTATATGTGGGGACTGGCTAGAAAGATAAATGTGTCTCTCCTGAATGAGCTTATGATATCAGAATGGAAGATGAGGCAAATTCACAAATAACTATATATGAAGATAGAAAGTAAAGAGTGCTTTGGGGTGATGGTTTAGAATTATGGTTTTAGAATTAAAGTCTACATGTTGTAAATTCAGATTCATGAAGCTTAATGATTTACTTTTACAGTGTTATTTTGATATTATTTAATAAATAATAAAGAAACTCGTGTAACTTTTGTTGCAATCTCCTCCCACCTTCACTTTGATCTCTAGTAATTCAAGGACCAAAAATGAGTTAGGTGTCTCTCTTTAGAGACAGGAGGAGGAGGGCTGCTCTGGCTGAAATGGGTCAAGTGTAAGACAGGTGTAAGTATAGGGGCTGGTAGAGTTAGGTTAAAGAGGGATGAATGTGAATCTGTGCACTCACAACATTTTTTTCCTCTTTTGCTTTACTTATGAACATGTTTCCAGCCTTACGAAAATGCATCAGTTTCAGAAATGTTGAAACCAAGGGCATAGAAAGGTTAAACGGTTTGATTAGAGTCAGTAGTGAATTGGAAACTAAAAACTGTGAATATGAACCCAATTTTACATTGCTGTTTATTCAGACATTAAAATACATGACAAGAAAATGAGGAATCAAAGAAGTATGGGAATGGAAGTCCTTCAAATGTTACCTCATTTTTTCCCACTGTATTTTTTTCCCACAAAATTTCTCAATAAGATATTTTATAATGGATTCTTCAAGGAGTCCTTCACATGTGTAAATGAACTAAGGTATGAATGGCTTCTAATCCACAAACCAGATGGTTGCAGTGGAGGGAGCTGATGAGATGTCATCAATCACTTCTCAATATGATGTCAACTGACCAGTTTTGCCCTTTTCCAGGCTACTCTGACCTCTGACAGGACATATTATTTGTTGGAAAAATTAGGAAAAAGAAATAGGCATAATGGGCTAAAATGCTAGAGTTGGTTTGGGGGGTGTAATATATATATATATATATCAAGAATCTGTGTAATTATGTAGTTTATCAATTTTAAAATAGTATACCTGTGTAAAAACCTATGGCTTAAGTATACTTGATAGTTTGATAACTTACTTTTTGGGTCAATTTTTCTGGGGGAAATTAAATTACATTGACTAGTTATAAAAGTTCATATGTTCTTACTGAAACTCACCAGTGTCTTTTAATATTCATGGAAACTACTTTAGATTGATAAGGAGTTTTGAATTCCTTCCATTATTATTAAGGTGTTCTCACTGAAACATTATGATTAGCTTACCTGCCCAGTGAATCTTGTGGATCTCTGAATTATCCCATTGTTTTAATAATGGCATCTTTAAATGTTGTTTAATTTTTGTCAGTATAATGCAGTTTACTGCATTATAAATCAGTGTAATACGCAAAATAAAAATAAAAAAATAAATTAAGAAGAGCTTTTAAGGAAAAGCAATGGTGCCCTTTACTATTCTTACCAGTGACACACTGGTAAACAACTAATTGGGAGTGAAGAGTAGGAAAGCCCTGATTTGTAGTGTTTGCTAATTACCATGGGGTAAATAACTCCTCTGTGGCAGATTTTAAGCCCTGAAAATGTGGAGTTTGAAAGAGATATTAACTCTCAGCTCTCCAGAGCCCATTCGAGCTGGCTCTAGCACACCATTGACTTCTCTGCACCCCTCCCCATCTTCTCCCAGCTCTTTTTTTTTAGAGGCAACACTTGTAGCTATTTCTGTTTTTAATTCCTCTACTAGTGCAATTTCACTTTGTATTTATCAGATTTTTGGTATTTTCCTTTTTGTGTTTGGCAATTTGCCTAGCAGTTTCGGAAAAGTACACTTATTTTTAAAAGGACACTTGAGGTTTAAATTTTAAAGCACTAAATGGATTTCTGGTTTCCTCTCTTGTAGTTTAATTTAAATGACCAAATAATGTGCTTGAAAGTGAAAACAATGAATTGTAAGCTACTACTAAGAAAAGTTTAGCAAGGAATATTTTTTAAAAAGATATAATTGATCCTAAACATATTGCTATGTTAATGATAGAATTAGTTTAATAAACATGAGACATTTCCACAGCCTTGCCTATGTTAGATATTATTTTACTAGACTAATATATTTTGCCTGTTACAAGCTTCTGGTTGTAATGGAAGCTTTACTTTGGAATTGACCCACAAATTGTAAGAAACACCATTTAAATATTTTTTTAAGTTATCAAATGGTTCATCCAGTTCCATAATCTGTATTTTTAGGATGGTTAAATTAAGCTTTAATTAAAAAAATTTTTTTTTACTCTTTCCCATAAAAATATGTGATGTTCATTGTAACAAATTTTAAGGTATAAGAAATCTGAGATACTGCATTCTTTGTGATATCGTTAAACAAATTGTATCTAGTCCTTTGAGTTTTTATTTCACTTCATAGTAAATACTACAAGAGATCTGTTAATCATCTAGCCTTTGCTTCCTTAAATCTTAGTGTGTAAATAGCACAAATGTTGCTCAAAAATCAATCCTGTTAGGTAATTATGTAGCAAACTTGTTAATTTCCATCACAGAATGTCTTCCATTAAGTCAAATTATCTTCTATGCCAGCACAATAACCTTAATTACAGCCTAATATCTATCATCCTCGAGAAAAATGTTTATACCTTTGAACAAGTTTAAGTGCCAGTAAGGCTTATAGAAAGTATGGATCTATATAGTGATGGGAAGTGCCTTTTATCAAACACCTGGAAGTTATTACAGTTATTTAGATTGAAATAGGGAATAATAGCTGATTGTTTCCTAGTGGTATGCCCTATTTAAGGATAGTATTAAAAGGTAAATGGTTCTGTTTAGTATGCTTTTTTTTTTTACAAAATATTCTATGAATAAAGTAATAAAGAAATCTCACTAGAAGGTGAATGCTACTAATTTAATGAAATTATTACTCATTGCACAGCAATGTAATTCTGCTTAAAATTTATTTTCAGTATGAATCTGTAAAAGGACAGCTGAAGTGTAAGAAGCTTTGTATTGAAAGTGATGGTGATAATGTACTCATCTTGAGATTAAGAGTATTTTAATGCAATGGAAAACTTTTAATGCTTACAGAATTATTTCAAATATAGGGGTTATGTAATCTTTCCTGTGGAAATAAAAGAAATCTAGCTTTATCCAATAAATCTGAAACACTGAACTTCTGAACTGTTATGCCTCTTTTAGATATGGTTTCCAACCAGAAGTAGGGCCAGAGGTGATGTGAACTAGTGGATAATTCAAAATATTTGAGAGTACCTTCATAGTAGTATTTGTATGAGTGTGGTGATGTAATGGAGTAAGGAGTCTGTCCTGATTTTTATTGCCCTTTTTTTTGGGTTGTCTTTTCCACTGTACTAGGTCTTTCCATAAAAGGAGGTCCCTTGGGGCGCCTGGGTGGCGCAGTCGGTTAAGCGTCCGACTTCAACCAGGTCACGATCTCACGGTCCGTTAGTTCGAGCCCCGCGTCGGGCTCTGGGCTGATGGCTCAGAGCCTGGAGCCTGTTTCCGATTCTGTGTCTCCCTCTCTCTCTGCCCCTCGCCCGTTCATGCTCTGTCTCTCTCTGTCCCAAAAATAAATAAACGTTGAAAAAAAAATTAAAAAAAAAAAAAAAAAAAAAAAAGGAGGTCCCTTATGGTCCCTTATGGTTCTAACACTCTAAGGAGGTGCAATTCAATTAATTGCAAGCATTCTTTATGCTATGCCTCATACAAGGTGCTGAAGATACTGAGATGAGTCATAGCCAGTCACTATATGCTCAAAGTCTAGTGGGGCAGACAGGCACACATACAGAAAATTTTAGAAGGTGTGGATTTCATTTGGAATACATGATCTAATAACGTATGTGAAAACATTTTGTACATTGAAAGTGTCAAGCATATAATTTCTATTATAATGGCAGTAGTGTTACTTGGCATTTCTGAGATATAAACTGTATTTTTGGGACTAGAGCATCTGTGATTCCTTCACAATTAAGGAAGCTTTTCTGATAAGATGTCTGGACTTAAATCAAATCCAACAATTGAAAGACACTGAAACATGCTATATTTCACTGTCAATTTTTTTTAGCTTATAAATCATTTGTAAATGCCATAAATATTTAAGTAATGTGCCAAAAAGAACTGAACCTTTTTTTTCAATTCTAGTTCAAGAGAACTAAGCTAGTTCTCTATCCCAACTTTTATTTTCTGTGATTACCGTTTATAGTCATCGGTTTTTCTTATAATCTCCAAATTGTTGACCTAGGAGGTACATTTATTTTTCTGTCTATTCACAGCCTGTATTTATCGTCATCAAGTCTTGCTGGAGCTTTCTTAACAACATTTCTAAGATTTGCTTGTTTTTTTTTTTTTTTTTCATTTAAATCAACAACACATAAGCATTGTGTATCAGGAAATTTGTTAGATGCTGTGGCTAATGGGTAGATGATAGACTTGTCTTTAAGTCTGATTTAATTCAGCTCTTGTTTACATTGTATTTGCCCAATGAAAAGCTTTTTTCAGTATTTGCAATGAATATACAGCAGTCCTTAAGTTCTATACGCTAAAATAAATATGAAGGTATTATTGTAGATAATACAATGGACTGTAAATCCATAGAGGAAGTGCAGAGTAGTGATTAACAGTCTAGAATCTGAAGCCAACATAGTGGGTTAGGATCTTCTTTAACCTTCTCATGATTTGGTTTCGCCTGTAAACTGCCAATAATAATACTAATGACATCATAGGATTCTTGTGATGATCAGCTTGAAAAACACTTCAGAAAGGTGTCTGGCATACTGGAAGCCCTTGTTCAACATCAGCTATTAGAAACAATCATCCAGTGCAAAAACATTAGAAAAATACATCTAAGTATTTTTGTTTTTTTAAATAAGAGACATTATACAATTTTGAGAAAAAGGAGTTAAACTGTATTCCTATTTGAAATATGTATAAGGCTGAGAACAAATCCTGAAGTTAAGTCAGAGAATATTGATAGAGATGGGTATATCTTGAGAGTACAGAAGTGTGTTATCTGCTACAGCCTGGTAGAAGGGGTTTAACACAGTCTCTTTGGGAGTGTGGATTGAAGGGAGAGAGTTGTATACAGGGGATAGTTATGGAAAGTTTCCAGAAAACAGTTAATAAAAGAACATCAGATAAATTTTTATTCACATCATTGTGCCACATTGTAAAAAATTCATGTCAGTTAAAGTGGAGAAAGCTATTAGCAGTCAATCAATGGAGATTAAAATGAATCATTTTTTTCTATGCTGGCACAACAAAATTTCCATTGATCATTTTTTGAAATGAGTAATTTTTGGTTTAGGATTTTTGACATTTTGATGGATTTCAAGAAAAATACTAACTTATGCTGATGTGATTTCCCATTTGTCTTTTAAGTACATAAGCCAAATGCTTTCTTTATGACATTTACATACACTCTGGCTCTGAATATTTTCCCTTGTTGTTGGACTATCAGGGCTTCCCATACCTAGTTGGCTACTAGAATCACCTTGGACACTGTAAGAACCAGAATATGAGGTGTATTATAGGGAAAGTAGTAATGGAAGTGGCTTAAACAAGGCAGTAATTTATTTCTCGCTCATGTAAAGTCTAGAGAGATGTAGTATAGGGCATGTGACACCTTTTTCTTGTCAACAGGTTTCTTTTAATGTTTATTTATTTGAGAGAGGGACATATAAAAATAATATTTTTATTATTTGAGAGAGGAAGAGAGCACACACAAATGGGAGAGGGACAGAGAGAGGGAGAGAGAGAAATTCGCCAGCAGGCTCTGTGCTATTGGCATGGAGCCTGGCATGGGGCTTGATCCCACAAACCGTGAGGTCATGACCTGAGCTGAAGTCAAGAGTTGGTCACTTAACTGACTGAGCCACCCAGGCACCACTTTTCAACAGGTCTCTGTGTTTCTGTGCTGATATCCTCAAGTGTACCCCATTATTCAAGTTGGAAGTCAGAGCTCCAAAACAAGGGAGGAAGGGAAAAAGAAGTGTGATCCTTCCTTTTAATGAGACTTCCCCAAAGACCCAGATGTCCAAATATATCTTACTGGCTGGCCCTTAGTTGAATATAAAAGTGAGTGGAGATATCACTTTGTTGCCATTTTGAGAACTTTTCTATAGTTTTTGTCAAACTTAACTTTTTTACAAAGTTAAGCTGTGTGGGAAGGAGTGGCCATTAAAATAAAGTACTCCTGTCTCTGCTTCCACTTCTGCTCAAGGTGAATTAATAGGGAATTGTTTTACATTTTGTTTCTGGGGTTCCCAGGACCACTCTCAGGCTCACTGGCTCACTAGAAGTACTCAAAGAACTCAGAAGGTTTTATATTCATGGTTACAATTTATTACAGTGAAAGGATAGATTAAAGTCAAAGTCAACAAAGAGAAAAGGCACAGGTCAAAGTCTGGAGGGAATCAGACACAAACTTCCAGGTATTCTCTCTCGATGGAATTATATGAGACGTGCTTAGTTCTCTCAGCAACAATGTATGACACCATGGATGGAGTATTCCAGCCAGGACAGCTGACCCAAGCCTTAGTGTCTAGGGTTTTTATTTGGTGTTAGTTATGTAGGCATAGTGCTTCAAGCTTTGACCACCAGAGAAAAATCAGATATTCATCATCAACCACACTGTTAGCTTAAACTTTCTAGTTAGCTGGTATAGCGTGGTTCAAGGCTTCAGGCATACCAACACTCCTGTCAGACAGAGTGTTGCTAAGAGTGGGTCAAGAGCCACTTCTGAAATAGGCCTCCTTTTGGGAATGTGCAGAATTTGAGCAACTCAGGCCTACTGCCTTAACCCTTTCCTGCACACATTTCTGCCCGAAACAGTAAAACAAAAGAAATGAAATATATTAGACAAGATTCAAGAGTATTTTTAGGACTACAAAAACATCCCCCACCCACGAAAGTGAAATCCACAATACTTGACATCCAATTAAAGATTACCAGCTATCTTTGAAAAGAAGTACACAATAAAACCCATAATCAGGATAAAAATCAATGAACTGAAACAAATTGAGAACTGACAACATTGACACAGATGTTAGAATTATCAGGGGACATTAAAACAGTTATTGTGATTGTATTCTGTATGTTTAAAAAGTTAAATAGAGACACAGAAGGTAGAAGAGTCAAACTGAACTTTTAGAAATGGCAACTACAATGTCTAAGATTGAAAATACACTGGATAAAATTCTAAATGGATTAGATATTATAGGAGAAAAGATAATTAAGTTGAAGACACAGAAATAGTAGTCATCCAAAATGAAACACAGAGAAAAAAAAGAAAAGAGTTTTCATGAGCTGTGGGATAACTTCAAGTGGTCTAATATACATATAAATGGAATCACCCAAGGAGAGGAGAGGTAGAGGGGTGGGAATACAGAAGACACATTTGAAAAATAAATCCATAGGTCCAAGAAGACCAATGAAGCCAAAACAGAAGAAACATGAAGAAGACTACATCAAAGCACATCACAATCAAATCGCTCCAAGCCAGTGGCAAAGTAAAAAATATTTTGGGGCACCTGGGTGGCTCAGTCGGTTGGGCTTCTGACTTTGGCGCAGGTCATAATCTCACGTTAGGTGAGTTCGAGCCCAGCGTCAGGCTCTGTGCCGACAGCTCAGAGCCTGGAACCTGCTTTGGATTCTGTGTCTCCCTCTCTCCCTGCCCCTCCCCCGCTTACACTCTGTTTCTCTATGTCTCTCAAAAATAAATAAACATTAAAAACAATTTTTTTTAATCTTCAAAACAACCAGAGGGGGGGAAAAAAGGCACACTAGGTACAGAAGGACAAAAATGAATTCCTTTTTGGAAACAATGCAAGTGAGAAGATAACAGAGTAACATATTTGATGTACTAGAAAAAACAAAAGCAAAAACTCTCAACCTAGAATTCTATACCAATGAAATTAGTGTTCAAAAATAGAGGTGAAGAAAGACTTTCAGAATTTGAAAGACGTTACCAACATCAGACCTGCACTGTAAGAAATGTTAAAGGAAGCCATGTCCTTCAGACGGGAGGAAAATGATGAATACGAAACTGCAAAAATGGTAACTACATGGATGAATGTATGATTTTTACTTATTTTTTAAATCTCATTAGAAGCCAATTGACTATTTAAACAAAAATTACATATAGTGTGGAATTTTAACGTATGTAAAAGTAAAATGAAACATGGATAAAACTTGAAAACATTGTGCTAAGTGGAGAAATAAGAAAGGCCACATAGTGTAATTCTGGTTATGTGTCATGTCTGGGATAAGCGAATCCATAGCAAGAAAATACCCAATTAAATAGTGGGAAAAGTACCCAAATAGACATTTCTCAAAAGAAGACATATATGCTCAACATCTCTAATCACTAGCGAAATGCAAATCAAACCACATTGAGATATCACCTCACACCTATTAGGATGGCTATTATCAAAAAGACAAGGTAACAAATGATGGCAAACACATGGAGAAAAGAGAAACTTTGCACACTGTTGGTGGGAATGTAAATTGGTACAGTCATTATGAAAGATTATGGATGTTCCTCAAAAAATTTAAAATGGAACTGCCATATGACTGAGAGACCCTAGTTCTGGGTATATTTCTAAAGGATAGAAATCAGCATCTGAAGAGATACCTGCACACCCAATTCATTGCAGCACTATTTGTAACAGCCAAGATGTAGAAACAATCCAAGTTCCATCAGTGGATGAATGGATAAAGAAAGACACACACACACACACACACACACACACACACACACACACAGAGGAATATTTAGCCATAAAAAGAAGGAAATGCTATCATCTGAGACAACATGGATGAATCTGGAGGACATTATACTAAGTGAAATAATCCAGGCATAGAAAGACAAATAATACATGATGTCACTTATACCTTGGATCCAGAAAAGTCAAACTCATGGAAGTGGAGAGTAGAATGGTGATTTACAGGGGTTGGGGGTGGAGAAAATGGAGAGATGATGGTCAAAGAGTACAAACCTTCATTTATACAGTATGAACAAGTTCTGGAGATCTAATATGTACAGCATGGTGATTTTAGTTGGTTAATACTCTATTGTATACTTAAAATTTACTCTGAATAGATTTATAAATGTTCTCCCAACAAAAATGAAACAAAACAACAATAAACAAGCACAGTAGCTGTGAAGTGTCGGTTATGTTAATTAGCTTGATTGTGGTACTCATTTAATGATATACATGTATATAAAACACCACATTGTACATCTTAAAAATATAATTTTTATTTATCAATTATATCTCAGTAAACCTGGAAAAAGGGAATAGACAGATCTGTAGTGTCAAAAGTAGATTAGTGGTTTCCTTGAAGCTGGGAGTTTGGGGAAAGTGGAAAGTGACTGCTAATGGCTATGAATTTTGTGGGGGCATTGATGAAAATTTATAATGATGACTGTGGCACAACTCTGAATATACTAAAAGCCATTGAATTGAACACTTTAAATGGGTAAATTGTGTGGTGAATTGTATCTCAATAAAGGTATAAAAATTGAAAAAAGGCAGTAAACATGAAAAAAAATAAAATGTGTAAGGACATAAGCACAAAGAGAAGTACTGGGCAGTGTGATCATCATCAGAGACTTGGCAAGAGCATTTCCAGTGGTGACAGAAACAGAGACTTACTTGCAATGAAGACACAATGGGTGGCTGAACATTTCTCTCTTTGTTCCTCTTAGATTAGAACTATGCATGCATTCCTCTGTGAAGTGTTTTTGCCCTTTTCTTATTTATTAGCATTTTTTTGTTTTCTTATTAATTTATGTAAGCCTTATGTATACTAAAGAGACTAAAACTTTGTTGTATTTCTTTGATAAATTTGAGTGATACAGTTCAATGAGTGTTTGGAATTGGATTTCTGAATTAGGATAGGCAGTCAAATGTTAATATTTACAGTCCATTCCAATTCAAATATACTAAATCCAGAAGCCCCAAAGTAGATGCAAAGAGTTAATTTTATTTATCCTTGGAAGGAAACCAGTTTAGGTCAAGTAGTATTTAATTATAAATGAAGATTAGTACAAGAGGCATCATTTCTTTATATTTTGCTTTAGGTTTAAATTTAAATTATTTAAAGTGAGATATTAATGCCTATAAGTTGGAATGCTCCTAGGTCATTTTTGTTAAAGAATTGAAATACAGTATCTTGATCTGACTTCATACTGAATATTTTCCAATACCTAATACTGCTTTTTAAATGGAGACCATTCTCTGTAGGCATTCAAAGGGCGTTAATTAAGAATATAAGATATCACTTGTTAATTTAGAGAACAAAAGTGGCTTAAATAGTAATTATGTACATGAATTTTATATTATTTTAAAATATTATTTAATATGCAAAATTGTGTCTAATAGAACTGTTTTTATTTCAGATATAGATTCAATTTCTCCTTCTTTTAAAAACTTTGCATTATAAAAACAGTATTTTTTACATATCATTAAAAATCCTTTCAAACATGATTTTTGGTAAGTATGTATGTCAAGCTATATACAGACACGGTAGGTATAGGTATACTTGACTGTAGACAGACTGGAATTTAACTTTTCTCTTTCTGCTAGGTATTTTCTGGCTTTTTATTGTTGCAAAAAAAAGTTCATACTTTCTCTTAATGGAGATTGCTTCAAGGATCTCCTTTTTATTTTAAAGAGTACTAGATCGACTTTTTTGAGGGGGGGGGGGGAGACAGAGGAAGAGGGAGAGAGAGAATCCCAAGCAACATCCATGCTCAGATGGAGCCCAATACAGGGCTCTGTCTCATGACTGTGAGATCATAACTTGGGCCGAAATCAAGAGCCGGATGCTTAACTGCTGAGCCATCCAGGGTGCCCCACTACATATAAATATTTAAAAACATAAGTCCTCCAAATATAGCCTTTCCTAGACTCACCTTCTGGGTTGAGCACCTTGCAGCACTCTACGAACATACTCAAACCACTTTATTTTTATTTTGGCGTGTCTGCTGTCTCCAGTGGTCTGCAGCTTCTTTGTTGTAGGGACCATGTCTTTCACATGTTGGAAGTGTCTGTGTTATATAATAAAATCCAAAATTTTGTCCTCAGAACATTTGAAGAGCAGAAAACAAGTAATTCATTTGTTTTCTTGTCGGAACTTGTTGCTGACTTTATATTACCACAGATTTCAAGGTTCAGTCCAAAGTGTTTCACTGCTGCTTCAGCAAGTGAGTTGCATGATTAAACCCTTGCATGAAAGTGAGGAAAACACTGACTTCCCATTTTGGAGAAGTTAATGATTATATGGCTTAAAATTTGTATAACTGCTGACAAGTACTGAATGGTGTTCTCTTTGTCCTCTGCAATAGAGTGAACACTAAGAAGAAAACAGAATTCTGTTTGGTTTGGCAGCATTAAAGTCATTTTATTCTCTAGTGGAAGTTTCTTGCTGCTTTTTGGTGTTATCGTTCTGCTAAGAAAAATTTTCCATTAACAGTGTTTTTATTGGCAAATTTTCACTGATGAAGTATGCTTGGTTTTGAGGACAGGGGGATATATAAAATATATCCTTGCTTTTGAGGGTTTTAGTAGCCAGTTTGATGGGAGAGGGCATATATGCATATACATATATACATATATATGTATATATATGTATATATATATGTATATATATATATATATGAACGATTATTTAATATATCATGTGTAGCAAATGAATGACATTAGTTTCTCTACAAGTTTGTGGATACAATCTAAATGGAGAAAGGGACAGTGCTTCTTTAATTTTGGAGGAAATATTTCATAGTTATAACTTAAAAGTTATCACTTAAACTAACATGAAGTGGGTGTATCCTACATCTAGAGAGTGATGCCAGCAGAGGTATGGATGTACATACACTCAATAAACAATGCATAGGTGAGGTGAAGGTATGTTCAAGTAATAGGTGGGCATGAGGCTGTATAGTAAGGGGATAGTTTTTATTTGTATTATGTATGTAATGGGGAGCCATTTAAACTTTGTGTGTGTGTGCACACGCACACATGCATTTATATGTGTATATGGGGACTGTCATATAGGAAAGAGAAGAAAGCACAGACTTGAGGTGAATAGTTCAATAAGGAGGGTACTATTCTATTACAATCCAAGCATTCTGCAGTAAGGATCTGCAGTAGGTTGGAGAAATAGGAAATACAAAGGCAGCCCAGATGTGATTAACACTGATTGGCATTATGTGGGTTTAAGGAACAAAAGAAGTAGTTGTTATTGACTGACACAGTATGAAGACTTTTTTACTAGAGAAGTGGTGGTATTGGCAGGAGTCAAATGGAGTTAAAAAGTTGAGGGGGTAGACAATGCATTATTTGTGGTATTAAGGAATTGAGATAATGATAGAACATACAAGTGGACTATTTGGCATCCAGTGAAGTGGATGACTGTAGATCAAGGCAGAGATCTCAGGGTTTGGAATATAGATATAAAATTCAGCTCTAGAAAAGTAATCATTAGTGGAAGGCATTTAGTAGAGGTTCAAGAACCCTTAATTGTTGTCAGGAGGGGAAATGGAAGTTACAAAAGTAAAAATAGTGAATAGAAAGAATGGTTTTCGTACCATGATGTCAGGGACTAAAGCAGATGAGTTTCTGGATAGAAAAGTGAATTAACATAGTATTGAATACTCTGTAAAAATAATGGAGAATTAAGAATTAAACCAAGACCTTTAGCATAATAATAAGTGTTTTCACATGTTTCATTTTCTTGGTTATATTTCAACTTCCTAACTCGCCATACACTCTGTTCCACTCTTACCCTTCTCAAAAGAAAATGTATCTTATGATGATCCTTCATTCTAAGAAATCCAAAAAATTCATAGATCATTTAAAAAATCATTTTAGTTCTAATTTTTGATATAAGTCACTTGGTAGTCCATATATGTTTTCTTTTTGCTCTTATTCACGTGGATGAAGGGCAACTAGTCAATCTTTGATTTATTACTTTTTTGTGAACATGAAAATCATGGTACTTATTCAATTTAGTTAATTAAAAAAAAATCAAAACTCAGTTAGCCAAGACTCTATTTCCTGCTTTCTTCTTAAATTTTGTTTTCCAGCTTTTCTGTTTGCTTGCCAGTATTGCTTATCTTTGGCATGCAGGTATACACTTAACATCTCTTGAACTAAAATGACCCTTGGTCTTGTAAACACAGCTCTTTTGAAAGCAAGTGTATCTTATCCATAAATGTTAGTAGATTAAAGGTAAGTCATAGTAGTTTTCATATTAATTAAAAAGACTCTCTAAAGCTTATTTTACCTTGAGACCATTTTCTGTAAAGCAAGTTTGGGGATAAAATAATTATTCTTGAATGAAAAGCATAAATTCTAAAATATGAATTTTCATAAGTACCCAGTGAACTGGTGAATTTTTTTCTTTTATGGTAATGTAATAATCCTTATCAATTTTGTCCCTTCTTAATATTTTCTTGGATTTATATATGTAGATTCATATATATATTCAGCTCTTGCCAGCACAAAATGGTATTTTAGCATGGATTTTCATAGTTATGTCTTTTCGAAATACTGTATTGGCTTTTATTTAAATATGTAGTGGATGGATATTTTGTAACATTATATTAAGTAAACAGTTTATGAATAAAGTAGTGAAATTTTTAAAGAAAATCACTGTAGTATAGGTTCTGATTTAAAAAAAAAATTTTAGATGTTTGTTTTTGAGAGAGAGACAGAGACAGAGTATGAGTATGAGTGGGGGAGGGGCAGAGAGGGAGGGAGACACAGAATCTGAAGCGGGCTCCAGGCTCTGAGCTGTCAGCACAGAGCCTGGTGTAGTGCTTGAACTTGTGAACAGTGAGATCCTGTAGGTTCTGATTTTTCAAAATATGTTTGATATCACAAGGTGTTTGCATATGATACCTTATTTTCTGTTTTTATAATGAAAATATATGGAGTATATAAATTAGTATATATTATTAATGCTTTGATATTCCTATGGCTATTGTTAATTTCTTTGTTAATATTGTTTTTATTTTATCTTTAAAATTTAAGCAAGCCATAATATTCCGCTTTTGTTTATGCTGAAGTTTCTTCCATTTTTTAATTGAAGTATAGTTGACATATAATGTTACATTAGTTTCAAGTGTACAACAGTGATTCCACAAGTCTATATGTTATGCTATGCTCACCATAAGTGAGCACATCATCTGTCACCATACAACACTATTACAATACCATTGACTCTATTCCCTATGCTGTACCTTTCATCCCGGTGACTTAATTACTTCATAACTGGGAGCCCGTGCCTCCCACTCTCCTTCATCCATTTTGCCTATCAACCGCCCACCCCCAAGGTTTCTTCTTGACTAAATAAAAATGGAAACTCAATGTGGTACCATTTGCAATCTTAACATAAAGCTATTTTTTAAGTTAATGCCCAGTATTTACAACATTTGCACAGTTCCACAGACAGTAGAATTTTTTCCATGACAATTGTGGACTAAATGTTTGTGTCCCCCTTAAATTTTATGTGTTGAAGCCCTAACTTTCAGTTGATATTATTTGGAGATAGGGCCTTTAGGATGTAATTAGGTTAGATGGGGTCATGAGGATGGGGCCCTCATAATGGGATTAGTACATTTGTAAGCAGAGACCCAAGAGAGATCTCTGTTTCTCTATGTCCTATGAAGACAAAGAGAGTAGGTGGCTCTCTGTGAGCCAGGAAGTGGTCTTTCACTAGTAACAGAAGGTCAGCATTTTCTTGGAACTCCCAGCCACTATAACTGTGAAAAAGAAATATCTGTTGTTCAAGCTACTCAGTCTATGAGATTGTTTTACAGCAGCCCAAGCTGACTTGTAGAATACAATGTCTATGTCAGAATTAGTCACCACCTTTGGTATGTTCTGTTTTATATTAGGAATTGCGAGATTAATATCAGATGTGTAAGTAATGGTTCTGTGTTTGAGTTCTCAGTCTTTTCTGACAGACAGTAAAAAGACATTTATTCCATTTAGAGAACACTGAAGTACCTCGTGTGTGGTGTGTATAAGTAAAGGAGAGTCACGTACTGGGCCTTGCAAAGTCAGACAAGAACTTCGTGTGGCTGACCTTCCTTTGTTGAGCAAGAGTGACATGATGAATGGGATGTTTTAAGATGCATAAACTATTTTATTTGAGTTAACTATTTGCTCAGTATAAATGAATCAAATTTCCCAGGTAATATGACTAGTATTCTGAAAAGGTTCATTCATTTCTAGTTGATGAGTTTTTTGATGTTTTATAAATTTATCACTTTTGGTTCAACCTTTCTCTGGAAGGAAATGTAATGGGAATTCACCTATAAACATATTGGGACAAAGGTCCATGAGTTATATACTGTTGTGTGTATTATAAAATGATATCTGCATTTCTGTTTATATGTAATGGATTTAAAACATCTGTATTTGAATTTCATGACCCTTCTATGCTGCCATTTTAATTTGTGAAGAACATATTGCATTTTCAGGCAGTCTGTCTTTGAAATTGTGAGCTTAGGGAACAGATAAGTTCAGGACCAATGATTTGGTGTCACCTGGATACAGCTCTTATTTTTTTCTTACTCTCTCATTTATAGTTACCTTTTCACCTGTTGCCTTCATCTTTTTCTATATTCCTGTACTTAAAAAAATGATTCCCTCTTATATATTCAAAATTGGCAGTACAAGAACATGCATATACATTGGTTGAATGGAGCCTAAAATCTAGTTCTGTCATATACTGACGACAGGTAGTAAACACTCACAGCATGCACCTTCTAGACTGTTTTATGTATCGTCTTATTTGACTCTCAAAACAACCCTGTGAAGAAGGTACATTGCTAATCACCATTTTATTGTTGAAGAAGTAGAGGGATTGAGAGTTAAATAACCAGCAAAAATAGTAGAACTAAGGCCTAAGCCCAAATTTAACCTCAAACACTATGCATATTGCTTAGCGAATACTTAATGGAATGAAAGTTGTAAGTTTTAGGACTGTCATAGACTCCTTTCTTCATTGATTATTAACTGCAGTGACTTAGACATTGTATATAAAAGGAAAATTGGCCTTTGTGTAGAGCTAGTAAAATGAAGAACAAAAAAAGTTACTTGGAAAGATACTCCAACCTAAAAGAAATGTCAAGGTTGGCCAAAGAACAGAGTGCATTAAAATAATAATAATAATAATTAAAATATGAGAGTCCTTTACTAGGCCTGCTTAGCATGAATTTCCGAGGTTTTCAGAAGACTACAGAGTAATCTTGACTGTGGGATCAGGATGCAGAATGAAGCTGCATTCACTCCTCTTCTGCTCCCAACCCAGGATGAGACTGATCATAGCAGTTTTGAGCTTATCCAAGAACCAAGGACACCTTTGTAAATTCCTAAAGATACTTACTTAAACTCACCCTACACCATGACTAATTATGGACATTGGAAAGGGTGAGATAATTGGTTGAGATTGGGGCTTATAAGCAAGAGACTGGTAAGCAAGTAAGTAATGAAAAGTTCAGATCTTCATTGAACAACATTTGTTAGATTGTTGTCTAGATGAAGCAACAAATGCTCAACAAAAGCATTAATCAATAGATAATTCTGTTTTCCGTTAGTTGAGAATATTTACTGGGGAAAAAAAGGAAGCACAATACAATGTTTTATTGAAATGAAGATATTTATGCCAGTTATGAAAAAGAGAAAAGCATGATTTTTTACTTTTATTTATATTTATTTTTTATTTTTATCTGATGCAATGGGCAGTAGGAGACAACTTATGGAAGACTCAGGAAAAGCCATCAAAGACAAAATTTAAGCATAGTTTAAATAAGATAAAATCTAATTTACCAAGTTCAGCCTGTAAATCTGAAATGTCAGTATGTGTGTAACATGTTAATGGCTCAGAATTATAGTAATGACCAGGATTGAAGAGGAAACATTTGTTTATAATTTAAAATGCAAAGTG
Organism: Herpailurus yagouaroundi; assembly: GCF_014898765.1. Taxonomy (NCBI): domain Eukaryota; kingdom Metazoa; phylum Chordata; class Mammalia; order Carnivora; family Felidae; genus Herpailurus; species Herpailurus yagouaroundi. The sequence continues at coordinate 84,144,649 of NW_024412388.1, read as the reverse complement.
TGAGGGAAGCTTAATGATGCATTATGTTTAGATAACTGATACTGTGATATAAAAACAAAGCCACATTTTTAGAAAGAGGACGTGTTGGCCAAGTGGCTTCTTACAGTTGTAATTCAAGCTCAAATAATACTGCTGTTTTGGTATTTTTAAGCTAAGACTTAATACTTTTATTTGTGAAGTGAGGGCCTGTGACTGTAGTCCATCTGGGCTCCTCTTTGTGCCCTCAATAGGAGTAAAGAAAAGTCTCTTCAGATGCATAATTCTAGTTTGTATGCAATGCTTCCCAGCATAGTATTGATAGACAACACAGTGACAACACATAACCCTGCTTTGATCTCACATGTAAATCTGTCTTTGGATCATATTCTATCATTTCTTAAACTAAATGAAATAGTATAGTGAAATTTTCTTAAATTCTGGTTTTTTTTTTTTGTTTGTTTTTAGGGTTTTTTTTTGTTTTGTTTTTGTCTTGTTTTGTTTTTTGCCTTTAGAATCACTAGTACAGTTTTATTGTGTTACTAAAAATGATTGGAAAAACCAAAGGTCAGATCCTTTGTGTGGGAGAAAATCCCCCTTATAAGTAATATACCCCATATCTGAAAGGCATAGTAGGCCTCTTAAAATTCTGAATTTATGGGAGAGGGAGCCCTGTGACCTTGTTAGGATCTATTTTTGATCATTTCTTAGGATGAATGCAATTTAGAACTCCCCTGGATTATTCTGCCAGCTATTCAGTTGTTGATGATATTGACTTTTACTTTTAAAATGTCTTTGCTTTGGAAAATTGTTTTTAACAGCCTTCAACCACTTATATTTTGAATTTTTATGTTGTATCACTTTTCATTTGGGACATTAAGTCAAATTCTTGGTAACCATTCTCCACAATCCAATTTATTTTTACCCAAGATCCATTGAATTCAGCTCACTGCCTTTCTGTAAAAGGTTAACCCAATATGTCATGTTATGTTATACTTTCTACTCATGCTATATAAAAGAAAAGTTACTGTGATAAGCAGCCAATAAATTGCATTCAGAATGTTTATTCTTAAAAATTACATTACTATGCTGACATAGATAAACATAATCATTTATCACAATATGGATTGTGAAATAAAAACTAAAATAAACAGGCCTGTTACCCAGTGTTTTTTTTTTTTTCTTTAAATGTTGGTCACAATAACTACCTTTTTTTTTTTTTTCAACGTTTATTTATTTTGGGGACAGAGAGAGACAGAGCATGAACGGGGGAGGGGCAGAGAGAGAGGGAGACACAGAATCGGAAACAGGCTCCAGGCTCCGAGCCATCAGCCCAGAGCCTGACGCGGGGCTCGAACTCACGGACTGTGAGATCGTGACCTGGATGAAGTCGGACGCTCAACCGACTGTGCCACCCAGGCGCCCCAACACAATAACTACCTTTAAAAAATGTCATCTTCTTATTTATCAGTTTGAATTAATGTATGAGATTAGTAATGGTTCAAGCTTGAATAACTACACAAAAAACCACATTTATTGTATAATAGGAAAGTATTTTCAACTTTTTTTGTATAAAAATGAGGTTATATTTTTAAATGTTGGCTCTTATTAATATGTTATTTTGGCATTATATCATCATAAGGAATAAACCATTTAAAACTCATAGCTCTATTTGGTGTTTGTTATCCAGAAGACAGAGACATCTAAATTGGTAAATTTTGAAGAAATCTCATGTTCATCATGTATAGGAATTACTAAAAATAATTTTCACTTATATTGGGCTAATAAAGTAAGTCCCAGGGATGTTTAATAGAGTGAATACAGCACACAGTGAAACCTGAATGTAGTATTTGGTGATTATTTATTTACTTACTTGATAGCAGCTTTACTGAGGTATAATTCACATACCACACAATTCACTCATACAAAGTATAGAATTCAAAAGCTGTTAGTGTATTGATAGTTGTGTTTCTGTCACCACTGCCAATTTCATCAGCCCAGAAAGAAACCATGTACACTTTGGCAGTCATTCCATTTCCCCTTAATCCTCCAACCCCTGGTAAGCGCAGCCTACTTTCTGTCTCTATATATTTGCCTATTCTGGACATTATATATAAATGAAATCATATGATATGTGATATTTTGTAACTGGCTTCTTTCAGCATAATATTTATGTTCATCTATGTTGTTTGTGAATTTCCCCAATTTTTTCTGTTATTGATAAAAATTCCATTATGCTTGGAGAACTACTTCATATGATTTTAAAATTTATTGAGGCTTCTTTTATGGTTTAGCATATGATCTGTCCTAGAGAATGTTTTGGGTACATCTGAGAAGAGTGTGGATTCTGCTGTTCTTGGGTAGAGTATACCACAGATAAAGCTTTGTCTTTGTGTTGAATCTGATACCTGTGCCCTTTGGAAGGCAGATTCTGTTTACTTTTTTTTCTTGTGTGGGTCACACAATCCTGTTTTTTTAACGTCTTATAACTTTTTTTACTTATTAAAAATTGAACATTTTAGATAAAATATTGTAGCAATTCTGGATAGTAGCCTTTCTCCCCTAAAATGGGGCTTATTGATATTTGCTTATTTGTTTAGTGACTTGATGCACTATTTTAGGGAACTCTATTTCTCCCAAGATGTGAACCTCTGATTGTATTTGCATAAAGTGAAGTCTTGGGCATATGCACAATAACTCTGGGATGCTAATGGATGTGAACCTCTGATTGTATTTGCATAAAGTGAAGTCTTGGGCGTATGCACAATAACTCTGGGATGCTAATGGTTTTATCAGGGCTTTATTTGCCTTTTCCCCTATTTTTTTTAAAACTGCCCACCTCTGTTGGTATTACACCCAGCTCTTGGTTTCTACTGATTGCTGTCTGATTGCTCTATTATTTTTGACAATGTCCTGGGATATAAATTACTGCACAGTATGAGTCAATTAAATTTGGGTGCCTTGCAGTAATAGTTTTTGAAGTGAGTCTTTGAGGTTTCTTGTGATCCTAGGGGAGCTGTTCTTAGCTATTTCTTTCCCTGGTTCTCTCTGGTAAACTGTCTGCCTTATGATTTAGTTTATTGCTCTCATGAAGCTATCACCCTCCTCTTAATTGTTTGCCATCAAACTATTTACTGTTTTTGAGAATAGCCATAAGCTTGAACTTCCCCACATACTAATTCTAATAAAATCAGTTGTTTTAGGGGGAGCTGCCTGTTCTTATGACTTGCCTCTTCCCCTGCAAAAAAAATCCCTGAGCCACAGCTACAGAGCTAGGGATGGTTTAGTGGCTTGCTTTTCCCAGATTGACACTCCTGTGTTATGAGCAGAACACTGGTGTAGGCAGTACCTTCTGATCTCAGTTTGCTTCTCCTGGTATATTAACTCCAAACCTTGAATAAATTAAGGTGAGGGTGATTAGTCCTCCATGTAATTGGCATGTTTGCTGCATGTGCGGTAGAACCTCTGCTCTATGAGTGGGGACTAGGTGAAGCAAGGGAGCTCCTGCCTTCTCAGCTGCACTCTCTGGAGTTTAGTTGCTGCATAGTGGGTTGTGGGGGGGGGCGGGGATGGGGGAATGAGAAATGCTAATAGTCTGCCCTTCTCTGGGAAATGCCATACACTCAACTGGAACCTGGGGGCAGATGGACCTTTGTGTTCTTGGTTGCACTCACTTGAGGTAGAATTTCTGTTTACTGAGCTGTGGCATGGTGGAGGGGTGGGCAGGCCATTCTTCAAATGCCATAGACCTTCACTGTTTTTACCAATTCTTAGTAGATTTTTCTTGAGCAAATGTTTCTTCATTTGCTATTTGACTTTAGGATGATTTCTGGAGACTTTGAAGGATTCTTATTTTTACTAATTTTTATCAGTTACATTTTGTTGGGGAATTTATCTAAAGAAGTCTTCATGCTATCATTTTGGAAGACCTCTGGTGGTTTTCTTTTAAATACTCTCTTAAGACAGTACTTTGAAATTAATTCTTTATTGAGTTTTTCAGGTGACATTTAATTTATTTGCATACATAGTTAAAAAGGTTTTCTCTTCTGCTTTTGTACGTCACAAAGTCATAGTAAAATATAGTCTTTCTTTGGATAAATTTGAATATAAGCTTAATACAGAGAAGAACTGAGTTCTAATTCAGTCCCTTTAGCATATTAATTGTGAGATCTCAAATAGGTTACTTAAGCACCTTGAATGTATTTGCTTATCCAAAATTTTGAAATAATAGTAGCTATTATTAAATTAAATTAGGTAATGCATGTGAAAACAATTTGTTAATTCTAAAAACTTAAAATGGGGAGTGTTGTTATTACACGCTCAAATAAAATCTGCATCTTGTATGATTTCATTCTCATCTAAAAATACTATGTATAAAATTTATCTTAAAGAGTCTTCAGTATGGTTTATGTGATTTTTAAATCCTTCATATTATGATCAATAAGTATTCTTATAAAATCAGTGAGTATATCACCTAGCAAATGATTACTTTAGATAAGCTTATGGTGGAATTACAACAGTAGAAGGAGAAAACAACATGTTCAGTATAAGTCTTTGGAGTGAGTGGTGAGTAATCTTAAAATAAAATTTTGATTTTTTTTATATGCCAACATAGATGTTTATATGTTGTTTATACTGTCTTCAGAGTATCCTGGCTCTAAATCCTCGAACACAAACTCATGCAGCGCTGCGTTCCACTTCAGCCAAGAAAGTAGACAAGAAACATTGGAAAAGAAATACTGATAAAAACTGCTCTGTAAGTACCACTGATAGATTGTTTCACATGGAAAATAATCTCATCCTATACATTGTAAAACAAGATTTTACATATACTTAGAAATACAATTAAATATGTGTAAAGTACAGCTGTAATTTTTTTCATACTTTAGATATTTTTTATTTGAATAATCACAAAGATGTTTTTAATTTTACTGCTTGAAAATCTATTGAAACAACTAAAAAATTATATGTTTAGTGTGGTACCAAAATTTATTGCCTTAAAAATCCGTAAACCTTCTCTTAAAATTCTTTTGTAAAATCAAAAACACAAGGAACAATAAGTGTTGGTGAGGCCGTGGAGAAAAAGGAACTCTCTTACACTATTGGTGGAATGCAAACTGGTGCAGCCACTGTGGAAAATAGTATGGAGGTTCCTCAAAAAATTAAAAATAAAATTACTGTATGATCCAGTAATTCCACTACTGGGTATTTACCCAAAGAATACAAAAACACTAATTTGAAAAGACACGTGCACCCCTATGTTTGTTGCTGTATTATTTACAATAGTCAAACTATGAAAACCCCCCTCCCCAGGTGTCCACTGATAGAAGAGTGGATAAAGATGATGTAGTGTGTGTGTATGTATATATATATATATATATATATATATATATATATATATATACAGAATATAGAGAGTATAATGCTAAGCAAATAAGTCAGAGAAAGACAAAGGCCATGTGATCTCACTCATGTGGAATTTAAGAAAAAACAAATAATCAAAAGAAGAAAAAAGAAGCACATTAAGAAACAGATTCTTAACTATAGAGAACAAACTGATGGTTACCACAGAGGAAGTGGGTGAGGGGAATGGGTGAAATAGGTGTTGGGGATTTAAGAGTACAATTATTATGATGAAAAAAATTAAATTAAAATCCTTGAAAATTGTTTTGTATAACAATAAAATGATACAGAAGAGTTTCCATATTACAGATATAATTTAGCTGAAGAAGAGTACACTGGCATATACAAGCTATTGTATGATGTGGTTTTGGGGAACATATGAGCAACATTTGGGGAATACTATAAACATTTAATATTTCCAAGTGAGGTACAGGAGAAAAATGTCTGAGATTACTGATTGCTGAAATGTTATTTAACTGATTCTATGAGGTTATCACAGGGCTGGCACTTTGAGGCCATAAATGGGGATTAAGTACAAACTCGAAGGCAATATTTAAAATACGACTTTAGGGGGCATACCTTTTTAAAATTGGAAATCAATTTCCTTTTTACCCAATTTCCCAAAATTAGTTTCCCCCAAATTAGTTTTCTCAAATCATTTATTGAAACAATTATTTGTATTAGCTTATTTAACATTGGCTTCTTTGGTGCTTTGCTTATACTGTCTAATATAACGATTTTAGTTTATGTACTTCTTTCTTCCTTACATATGAACTCTTTGATGATGGAAATTGAGGGTATGTGCTCATTGTGTATGTATTCATCTGATTCAAAAATTTTTGTCATTGGACATCCAGGAAAGGTTTTTGAATGAAAAGAAGAACTAGAAATACAAAGAAATGATGTGACTTGAGATGATTATGTAGGCACTTAATAGCAAAGCTGGGTTGGAGTTCAGTTTTCCTTGTACCAGTTTGGTGAATTTGCTTTCTAATATCATGAGGTCTCTGGAAGAAGACTAGTGTGGTCTAAATTATATCAAAGGTTAGACTGACTCTAAGATCTTATATTACAGTGTGAATAATTGCAGGGCACTGAAAAAAGAGTCATGTAAATTTCAAATGTAGAAAGCCCTTAAAGATTATCAATTCTAAATCATTTTAAAGGTATGAGAACTTTGACCCTGATAAGTTAAATGACTTCTCTAAGGTCTCATTTATATGTTATTAAACTATTTATGGTCAGAGTTCTATTTAGAAAGAGAGGCTTTCTTATCATTTTATTATTATTTTATGAAATTAGCATTTTATTCCAAAATGTTATCCTGTAAATTGAGTGTCTCATTTTATCAGATTTTTTAATAATTGGTAAAGATGCAGTGAGGTGGGTCTTCTCCATTAAATGTATTGGCAAAAATTCTGAGAGAAGCAATTTGACAGTATTTTTGGCAATATTCATCAACACCTGTCTTAGTTTGCTAGGGCTGCCATAACCAAGTACCATTGACTGGGTGGCCTAAAGAACAGAAATTCTCAATGTTGTGGAGGCTAGGAATCTGAGATCAAGGTGTCAGCAGGGTTTTTTTCTTCTGAGTCCTCTCTCTTGGTTTTCCCTTGTGTCTTTGTTATAGTCTTCCCTCTGTGTGTGCCTGTATCCAAATTTCCTCTTATAATGACACTAATACTAGATTAGGGCCCCCTCTTAATGACCTCATTTTAAATCAGTCATCTCTGTAAAGACTGTCTCCAAATACAATTACATTCTCAGGTACTAGGGGTTAGGACTCTAGCATATAAATTTGTGGGGTATATAGTTCAGTCCATAACAATATCTTTAAATTATCAAACACTTACATCCAATCATTTATCTTGTAGTAAACTATCCTAAACAAAGAATTAGGAATGTAGATAAAGAATTAAGTAGAAAGAAGGTTTTCCCAACATTATTTATTTGGTAGAGAAAAATGTGGGGAAAACCCACTGAATTCCAAGCATTGAGTTGTGGTTAAATAAATCAGGACAGATCCATTCAGCAGTAAGTTGTGCAATCATGGAAATTATTTTTAAAATAATTATCTGGAAAAATACTTACAATATATATTATAAGGAAAAGGCATGAAGCATTATATTTAAGAATGATTGTGTGCACTTATACACACATATTCACCTAGACATATATTCACAAAGAAAAAAAGAAAATATAATGGAATGTTAATAGTGATTACCTTTGTTTTCTTTGCACTTTTGTATATTTCAAGTTTTATATAATCAGGTATTAGAAAAATGAAAGCTTTAAATTCATGTTAAAATAATCTTAATCTATAAGATCAGATTTATTGCTCTGGATGTATACCATTTTGAAAATTCTATTTGACACACCTATATTAACAAAACACAGTGAAATTCATTCCCAAAGTGGAAATACGGAGCGAAGCTTTGAAAGTTATTCTCAGTGCAGTTAAAGAATGTGGCTCCTTTCCTTTTCATTATTGCTCTTATGTGTTTGCATGAAGAATTGATTAAAAGTATAACCAAAAGATTCTTTTCTTTTCTTTTCTTTTTTTATTATTTTAGAGAGAGAGAGTGAGGGGGGAGAGGGACAGAAGGAGAGAGAGAGAATCTTAAGCAGACTCCATGCTCAGTGTGGAGTTCAACATGGTGCTCCATCCCATGACCCTGAGTTCATGACCTAAGCCAAAACCAAGAGTCAGATGCTCAACTGACTGAGCCACCCAGGTGCCCCTGATTTATTTTTTACTTTACAAATTTTCATATTTGTGTTTTATAATCACTCCTCTAAATTCAAAAGCCTTATATGTATATAAACAAACATAAGACTTTGAAAGGTAGAGAGAAGACCAAGTAGCTAGAGAAGTGGAACCTAAAGAATGAAATAGTGGTGAGTTCCTAGGGTTTTCCTTTTTCTGTATTTTTCCCAGTCTTGGGGGAGCACCTGGCTGGCATGAGAATCTTGATCTTGAGGTCATGAGTTGAAGCCCCATATTGGGTATAGAGCTTACTTAAATTAATTAAATAATTAAAAATAAAATTAAAAAACATGTGTCTTGGAAAAACTAGAAATCCTAAAATAAATGAAGAAAATTAAGAAATATCTCAGTCTTGGGACTAAAGAATTTAGAGAACTGGCAACACTAACTTCACACACACATGCGCACGCACGCACGCACACACACACACATGCACACACACACACAAATCCTAACAAAAGTCTGCTCTGTCTAGCCAAATTATCAGGGAAAAAACAGCCTAGCAAGACAGAAAACCTTCAGACCGTAAGTTGTCTACTCTACCCAAACACATCAAGAAAAACTGTGGCCCTATCCCTATGTATTCCATAAAGGCTGAGAAGAGAGCCTAGACTTCCATTCTGTAATGAGATAATGAGATGCCCACACACCTCTGCTGGGTGAAAGAATAGGGAGCCAGTACTTTCATCCCCATTAGCTAGCCAGTAACTGAAAGGGCCCACATCCCCACTTACCCTCTGTGATGTCAATGACTTCTCTCACTATCCAGAGGAAGAAAAGAAAGAGGGCAGGGCTGAAAAATACTCAAAAAGGAAATAATGACTAGAAACTTTCCAAATTGGGAAAGAGACATAAACCTACAAATTCAACAAACCTGTGTGAAACCCAAAGAAAACCATAGTAAGATATGTCATAATTGAATTTCTGAAAACTAAAGACGAAGACAGTATCCTGAAGGAAGCTAGCCCACTTGCTTCAAGACAGGGACAACTCTCGTGGGCTGTTATGCTCCTAAGCCTTGCTCTATTGCTTTGGCTATGACTAGAAGGTACCACTGACTGCGTCCTTGCTTTGAAAGTTTCCCTCCTTCCTACCCTGCTTTATGCCTCTTGTACTTTTCCTGAATAGCCCTCGCTCCATAAATCACCTGCACCCAAATCCCTGTTTCAAATTTGCTTTTAGGAAAAATGAATTGAAATTGGTAAACAAAGGGTGAAATCTTGGCTCGCATCAGCAGCACTTGATACAGCGTCACTCTCTTGTTCCTAAAATATTTTTTTTCACTTGGCGTATAGAACATCAAACTCCTTGGTTTTCTTCTTTCATTATTAGCATCTCCTTGGCTTCATTGTTGGTTATTCCTCATCTTCTCACTCCTAAATATTAGAATGCTCAGAGCTTAGATCTTTCTCTCTCTGTAAGGCTTATTATGTTGGTGGTCTCATTTTTCTCTCCTCACTTTAATTTCTGTCTATATCCAAATCTTATTACCTCTTACCTCCTTCACCACTATCAACCTTTCTAAGCCCGCACCATTATCTCTCATCTCTCATCTGGTTTATTTCAGTAGCCTTGAAATAGTTTCCATGCTTATGCCTTTCCTGGTAGAATCTTTAATTAATACACACAAACCTGTTTAAAATTCCTGTGTTCAGAATCTTTCAGTGGTTTTACAGCTCACTTGGAGTTTTCACAATTTCCTTTGTACAATTGTCACTTCAGCAAGGCCTTCTCCGGCCACTCTATTTAAAACTCTAACCTGCCCCCCTTTTGAGCTCCCCTTAGACTTCTTTGCTTAATTTTTCTTCTAGCACTCATCACTGATATACTGTTTTTTACTTGCTAATTTTGTTTATTTTCTGCCCTTTTCTGCTGGAATATAAAGTGTAGGAGGGCAGGGATTTTTGTGTTTTGTTCATCATGTGTTCTGTTGCATAAGCTGTGTTCCCAGCTTCTAGAATAGTTGGTGCTCAGTAAATATCTGCCGAATGAATGCATGAATGAATAGGATCCTTTTGTCACATATTATTTATATACTGGACATAAGGATTACATATTTTCTTATATAGTGTTATACAGTTTCCAGAGTACCTTTGCATATTCCATTTGGTTTTTACCATAATGTAAATAAACAATTCAGATTTGTCTCCTTGTTTTACTGATGAGGACTATGCTGAAAATGTTAAATGATTTACTTAAGCATATTAAAATTACTCAGTGTTGCAGTCAGATCTAGAAATCAGGTCATCTGGGTCTAGTACATCCTTTTTAGTATATCACCTGGCTTCCTTAGAAAAGACAAATAAGATTATTAGAAAGTAGAATCATCAGAATTAAGGAAAAGATAGATTGTATTGGTTGTCACATTTTTTTTTTACCAGTAATCTTAATATCATTTCTGAAGATAGCCAAAGAGATCATTTTCAGCTAACTTCCCGACCACCAAATACAAAGGTTTTATTTATTTATGCTTTTTTTAATTTACTAACTATTTTGCTTTGGCTTTATAATTTTCTGTTTTGATTTAGTTCAGATAATCACTGACTTACCACTCTTTGCATATATGCATTAGGGTTGTGGGTTGGGTCTCTTTGAATTCCCAGGGAAGAAGTTTCTCTTGAGCCATTGTATTACCTTCTGTTCATATCTGGTTATCTTTGTCCATTTTGGTTCTGGAAACAACCATATTTCAGGCACTGTATTGAATGCCATTCAAAGATGAATAAATTACAAATTCCAGTCTGAAATTGTTTATTAAAATAGGTGCAAATTTAGTTTTAACAAACAAATTTATAGGCTTCTTAGAAGATAGGCATTTGTTTGACCTGTAAAAGTGCTCTGCGAATGGCAGTTCTGAAATTTTTTACCCAGGAATTTCTTCCCTTGGCAGTTTGATACCATTCTAGTACTAATTGGAAATTCTGAATTCAGTAGGGGATTTAAACTGGCAAATGTGTTTATACTGGTTAATGAAGCACGAAGCAGTTATTTCCAGTATCTTTTAAGCAGGTGTTCCATAACTGCTGTTTATTTTTGCCATTTTTGAAAATGCTGAACTGTCATAATTGCATAAATATTTTGCACTCATTTTCCATTAGCAATATTTGAAGACCTGAAAATGTTACAAATCAGAAAACTGGGTGAAAATAAAAAGAGAAGGTAGTTGAAGACATCCAATTATTAGACATTTTTAAGAACTTTAGCTACTTTGTTTTAAACATGTGACTCATAGTAAGTGCTCACAGTAAAAAAAATAATAATAAGCCATAGTATATAGTAAGAATTTGCTAATTGCAAATCTGTCTAAAGTGCTTTTAATGAACTAGCTCATTTAATCCTCAGAGCCATCCTATGAGGAAGGTACTGTATTTTATTTCCATTCATAGATAAGGGAACTAAAGAACAGGGAAATTTAAGAAACCTGTCCAGGATTCCACTACTGCATGGTGGAACCAGAGGTTGCACTCATGTAATCTGGCACCAGATCTTTTTAAGTAAAATTGTTTGAATAAGTAAATAAAAATAAATCATTGACTTTTTTTTTTCATTCTAGGAAATGACTACAGTAATGTGTAGGTTTTGATAAATCATTATTTTTTTCCTGGATGAGGTTCCCAGTTTTAGTCACTACTTTTTGTTTGTTTTTGCATTCATTGCCTGTTTATGAAATGGGCCAGCCATTGTGCCACTTACCACAGTAGAATGAAGATGAATTTGATTGGCATAGGCCTTGCCAAGAAGGTCTCACATTCTTTTGAAGAAGACAGAAATATCAATAAATAACAATACTACTCTTTCAAAGGAAGAACTATTAAGGAGTTTTAATTATCAGTGTAATTCAGTCAAATTTGCCTTTGGCTGAATTAGTCTAACTTTCATAGGGGAAGATGGATTTAATAAGGAAAATGGGAGGTAAAATTCAGACTTGTGTAGAAGGCTAGAAGACAATAGAATATGGGGCAGTGGGTATGTAGGAGAGAAGATAAATTTGAATGTATTTAGGATTATCTCAGTTTTTTTGGGCTACTATAGCAAAAAATACCATACACTGGATGGCTTAAACAACAAACATTTATTTCTCATGCTTCTGTGGGCTGGGAGGTCCAAGATCAGGGCATTGGCAGATTTGGTATCTGGTGAGGGCCTGCTTCCAGGTTCGTGAATGGCCGTTTTCTTGCTGTGTCTTCAAATAGCAGAAGAGATGAGAGCGTTCCTGAGTCCCTTTTATAAGGGCACTAATCCCATTCATGAGGACTCAGCTTTCATGACCTAATCACCTTCTATCTCATAATATCATCACATTGGGTGTTAGGATTCCAATATATGAATTTTGAGGGGACACAAATATTCAGTCCATAACAGGAGGTAAAATAAATATGACTTGAGAGTTTATGTGTACATTTAGTTGTTTATAAGATAAAACTGAGGAGAATAATGAATTCAGTTTGTGATCTTTTGTTTCTTGTACCTGGGTATATCCTATTTAGTTCAAAAGTTGTAGCTCAGTAAAGGAGTCAGGAATGAAGATGAAAAGTTTTGAGTCATCAGAGTATATGTGGGTATAAAGCCTGTAGATAGAGTTTCCCAGGAAGTATAGAGAGTGGGAAGAGTTTGGAACTTGGATCTTTGAGAACTGTGGGTGGGATTAGGAGAGACAAGTGAGGTACTGGCTTGAGGTACAAAACGTAAGGGACACTGAAAGACTCAGTAAACAAGATAAATAATCCAAGAATATGTAAAACATGTATATAAAACCATACCTCTTTCCTTTTGCCTCAGGCTGCAGTGCGGCTTAGCATGACACTGAATACCAGCATGGCAAGGGCAGGCAGAGATGAGAATTTATCTGAGAAACACCGTGTGGGGTGAGATGAGAGCCATGAAAGAAGTGAGAGAGTTCCTACAAGGAAGGACAGGTCATTGTGCTTTTCTTCTAATAACATGATTTCCAAATGTGGTTATTTTTTATACTTTGGAAATTATCCTTATGATTTGCTTTATGTGCTGGGGTCCATTTTTCCTTCTCAAGCTTACATGACTATTAAGGAATAAAATCTACATAGTTAATAATCACTCAACCTCATTCAGAAAAGGAAGGTGGAATTATTCTTGCTTTGATAACCCAGCTACCTGACTCTGTTAACTTGACATAGAATGCAGGTCCCAGTGTTGATATATAGGAAATTCACAATATGAATTCCTTTTTTTAAGCTCCAAAGTTAAATGAATTTTTGACCACATTCACAGTAAGAAAGTAATTCCTGTTCTACTCTCTCCTCTTCTTACACCATATTTTAAAACAACTTCTCAAGCTTGAGCTTGCTTTCCTGATTGCTGACAATAGCATTCTTCTGAAAATAGACTCAGTGCCTGAAGGGGTTTCTGAAATAAAAAAAATAAAAATAAAATAACCCAAACCAAGATTCTTTGCAACTTAATGCCTTCTTCAATAAGTGAAAAATGCATTGTATAGAGAACACAAGTATCAGACTAGAAACTCAGGCATACAGGAAATATAACCTCCTTTATTTTTCTGTAACCAAACTTAAATTCTATTTTGAGCTTTTCTAAGAGTAGAAACTTAGTCATTGTCACTTTTAGAATTTTTACCCCTCTGCTCCCCCTGCCCCTCCTTATTTCTCTGGGCTAACATCTGACTTCCCTGGGATTTGGTGACAAGTGTGGTAGATGTGGTGAGCCCAGCTGATTCTTCATTATGTTTCCTTTACTAACCATCATGGGGGATGTAGAATTATCCCTCATTCCCTTTCATGAGATCCCTTTTTGTTCCCTGTCTCTGTACTACTTTTAAGCCACTCGTGAATACATGATAGTCATTCAGCATTGGGGCTCAGGAAACTTCCATAGTTCAGTCACCTCTTCCCGGGGCTTCATCTGATAGGTTCTCGAGCTCATGATTTCCCTGTGCATGACTAGTATTTGCCAGCCTGAGTAGCTTGGCAATGATCTTTTTTTCTGTGAATCTACCAATATTTCTGGGCCCCTCCTTTTTTTATGTACCCTCATCTTATCTTTCCATTCTTAAAATATTTATATAGTTTAGATGGGAAGGTAGGAGTGGAGAAGAAAATTTACTTTTAACTCCTTACTCATTTCCTCTTAAATCCATTGTCAATCACTCAAGTTTTTTCAGATTCCTTGAAAATCTGGCTTCTAAAATCTTAAATCTCACAGAAGGTCTCTTGGTCTTATTGCTTTCTGTTGTTACATCTTTTTCTTCAAGAAATGAAAACTAGTGGCCTCTCTGCTTAACATGTGCACATTTTAGGAGGAAGGAGAAGGAATTATAGTAAAACTTCCCCATCCCATAAAGTCTGATTTTGAATTTGGATCTAACAGAATTCATGATCGTCTCCTATTCTGCATCCAGCAGGTTCTCAAATGAGGTGTGTTGGGAGTGGGGAGAGAAGGTGGAGTAAGTTTCTATTTTGGGTTAGAGAAAGTAAGGAAGAAGGGTTAAGACAGGCAAGGCCAGTTAGAACTCCATTTTGGGAAACTGAGATAGTACTTGCAAGACCGTGAAAATGAGTACCTCCTTAAATTTTGTGCCATGGATGCTCACTTACCTCACTGTTGTACTGGTCCTGATAACAGCTGCCAATCAAAGGGCTTACACTGTCCTGGGGATACCAGCCTGTCAGGACCTGGAGATGTCCTTATGAATGTTTAAACTTGGGTAGCAACTGGCGACCTGCCATAGGGACTCATGGATTTGGATGGCACTGGTGGTCCCAGAACTCCAGGCTAGCTGACTGAGTAGGTTTCTCTGGTCATTACATTAACTTCCTAGTAATGCTACCACACATTAGGTATTACTAGAGATTTGGAATCATTAATCTGACACTGTTTTATTGTTTATATTTTAAGGACAATTACCCTGCTAAGTGTATTGAGCACATTGTAATGAATTAGAAAAAATAAGTTTGTTTTAAAATAAGAATATTTTAAGTGGTCTTTATTGGAAAGTCTCTTCCATACCTCTAACAAAGATTAGAAGACATCACTGTATAAGTTTAGTAATTAATTTTGTGTCTATATGTTAGAATAGACATTGATTTGAAGAAACTGATCCTTTAAAAAAATGCAAGTTTAAAGTTCAGCAGAAGGAAAAATTTTATAGAGGGAAAAATATACGGTGACATTTGATTGAAAATCGTTTGTCAAAGTATATAGAATAGGGATTCTGAGCCTAAAATCTTGCTTTGTGGTAATTTAGACATATGTAGACCTTATAATTTTGGAATTGGGGTGGGTTCTTCTGACACATAACCAGTAATTATTTTAAAATAGTAGCCTGTTGCTTATAGGAAGGCATTTTTGCTGTAAGTGTTAAAATCTAGTTATGGATTTAAAAAGATTTTTGGGCAATCTCAGTTTCTTTAAGAATACAAAGTATACCCTGAATCAGTAATTAAAATATGATCATTGATTAATTTTCATTGTCTATATATGAACTATGAACTATGAAAAGTATCTCGTGAACATTGTTATACATTAATACAATGGTTGGAAAAAAGTTACTTTTCATAGGTGGACCCTCTTAAAGAATTAATGTGGGGCACCTGGGTGGCTCAGTAAGTTGAGCATCTGACTCTTGATTTGGGCTCAGGTCATGATCTCATGGTCTTTGGGATCAAGCCCCATGTCAGACTCTGCCCTGACATTAAACATTAAAATAAATAAACATTAAAAGAAGAATTAATGTGTCACATTTTCTATATCTGTACTACAATACAGGAGATCAGTTATTCTGCCTAATTTTAAGAGTCACATAGTATAAGTATTTATTGGAATCTGCCTTGTATGGTTTCATTAATTATGAAGTATTAATGGCAGACCTATATGTGTCTGCCACTGTGAAAAGTGGTGGGGAAAGGGAGAAACCCTTTTCTTGTCCTGACAACTTACAGTCTTTCTCACAGGCATTAAAGTCATTCACAGTCAGGTGTTGCCTGTGCAGGCAACCATGGGAGTTATAGCTAAAGTATAGAATTCAGTATCAGGATTCAAGCTTGGCCTCCCTGAGGAAGCAGAATTGAAGTTGAAAATACAGATGGAGGAGGGAAAGACAAAGAAGAGGGTTCCCACCAGAATGGAAAACACATATTGGGAAGACTTGAGTACCTGAACCTCAGGTACTGAAACAGTTTGAGTCTGCAGGGCTGAAGCATAGAATGTGAGGCTAAGTGTGAAGTGATGAGACAGAAGAGGTCAGCAAGGACTGGTACAAGTAACAATAGCACTGATAATGTTGAAGAGGATATTAATGATTACATGTTTTGCAAAGTTCTATAATCTGGTTATTTCATTAAGAGAAGTGCATGTCATCTCATTAAGAAAGCAGTCTTTACTACATGCTGTAATCTACTGTGATGAAAGTGGGCAGGGCCAAGGCATCATGTTTAGTTTTATCACATATTGGGTTCTCTCTCAGTGTGTATGTATTTTCTTGGTGTTGCATTCCACACATAGACCAGTATTGCCAGAGATTTAGTCTCCAGGCAGAAATATGTAATAAAATGTTAATTGACTAAAAAGAAGAAAAGTGTTAACTTTTGATTTCCTTAGGCTGTAACAGCAGAGTTTTGCTTTAATTATTTATTTCAGACTGATCACAGCTTTCTCCATGTCCATGTGACACACAAATTAAACTCATTTGTAATTGTCAGCCATCAGCCCTCTTTTATTTTGCTCTTTAGTTTGAAATTTTATAATGGTTAAGTGGCATTTTTTTAAATACCAATTTTATTGCTAATTAGAGTGGAATGTAGTTATCTAGTCAGGGTTTAAGTTGAATTGGAAAAAAAACACTTCCCTGAGTATAAGGTGTGTTTCTTTAGCTTTGTTAGCAAAAAGAAAGAAAACTTTGTAAGTTAGCTTCCTTATCATTGAGGGTTCTTTTTTTCTTATGAGAAGACAGTGGAACAGAAGGGATGACCTATCAGCAGAAAGGTTGGTTAAGAGTGAGCTGCAGAGACAAACTAATTGGTTTCAGTTATTCTGCCATTTACTAGCTGTGTGACCTTAAGTAAATTCCTTGATTTCTTCCTGCCTCCATTTCCTCTTCTGTCAAATGAGGATAATAATAGAAAATACCCGATATACTTGCTGTTGGGATTAAATGAGTCAATTTGCATAGTACAGTACAACAGTACCTGGCATATATATTCCTCAACAAGTGTTATTGATTATCATTATTAACATTGAAGCATTGATGCTCCCTAGTCTGTTTCTGCTACTACACATGTAGGTCCATCATGACAGTGGATGCAGAACAGCATAACTAAATATGGAAAGAACATGGAGAGATAATGAACAGGAAGATATTAAGAACAGTAATGAAAAACAGAGCATTTCCTATATTGCCCAGAAATTTCCTGGCAGCATATTGTGTGTGTGTTGCGGGGGGTGGGAGTGTGAGAGAAAGACACATAGAAAGAGATAGGGAGAAACAGAAAGAGACGCCAGCTATTTTGGACACTGACTAATATATGCATGAAGTAAGAATGAATTATCTTCCTGTGAATTTTTTTTACCACATTTTCCCTTTTCCAAAAAGCCTTCAACATGATGCCTTGTCCCTGCCCACTTTCATCACAGTCTGCAGGTCTGCATTGACTTGGGGCCTTTACCCTGTCTGATTCTCCCTTAGGTAAGCCCCTGTAGGGTACTAAGTGCTAACCTAAAAAAACACCCCCTCTCTTAGAATGGCTTGAAAATGAAATGTTTTCTCTCAGTGTTGACAAGGAAGTTTCTTTTTCGAGAAGTTGTTCATATGAATTGCATATTAATCTAAGAATATTGAGAAGGGATCCAAAAGATCTGGAACCAAACTGATTTGTTTACACAGAAATTCTTTGGATAGTCATAATATTAAACTGGAATTGTATGATGTATTGTAGGTCAATAAGTACTATATAATAAAGCAGATGTGTGTTAAGACTATGTCTATAAAAACAGAATATGTATATTTTAAAAGATATTAATGAAGCATATTACTGTATTTGCAAATAAGAAATATCTTTGCATATGGGAAAATAGAGTGCTCTGAACAAAAGAAATCAGCTAAATTGTCTTTAGAGCCTAATAGTATATTTTACCTTTGCAAAACATTTATTTGGTGCTCATAGCAAATAAATATGCGAGTTTTGCTGTTTTCCGAATGGGCATACAATGGCAGCTGTCGTTCTAATCGTTCCCCTATTCAAACACTAATCGGTGGAACCTACGAAGAATGCTAGACGACTGAATAGGTAGACAATGGCAGCAGCGTTTTTAATCACAGTTCTATTCAGTCACTAATCGGAGTGATGATTAAGGGACATTAGAGGGAGCACTTTGACATCTGATCCTTTGAACTGATGTCTTTGCAGGCTGTACTCCATAGAGCTCACTTGGCCAGACTTGATTTCCTTATATAAAGTGCTGTGATTTGCAATGTGGGAAATATTACATTAGAGCCTATTGAAATGATTAGGAATTGAGGAGCTTTTCTTTCTGTAAGGATTTGGTGTATGCTGTATACTCACAAAACTCAGAACATTAATGTTTCATATATTACTCTGAGTATCAGGGACCGTAGAAAAAGAGCATGAAAAAGACTCTCTTATAGTCACACACTTAAAATTGAGTATGAATGGAAAATATGGTCCTCAATTATGGAAGTTTATGAATTTAAAAATATGTGGATTTTCATATAACCCAATCAAGCTCAGCACATCCTAACTGCATTGCATTTTTTATTTTCTTTAAACCAGAGTATTTTTAGTGTTCTGTCTCTAGAGTTGCATTAACAACCAAAAAAATGTACCATGGAGAGGGTGTGATCATGCTTTGGATTCAGTAGTTTTTAATAATACAGGATGACATTTTTCTCTTTTTTTTCTCTCAGAATTTTTAATATCAATTTAGATATTACTAACCTGTTCTCCAGAACATTTCATGAGAATATCCTGAAAACATTAATTAATCTATGTAACATTTACAGATTGACTCAGTGCTTAAAATTTCAACATCAGCATTTGAATGCATAACTCCAAATATCTGTTTGTCTCTATTTATCTTTATAATGTATTTAAATAATGTATAGTACATAGGAGGAAAAAAAAACTTTTCCTCTACCCCTTAGTTTAGCTAATGAGATTTATGAATTAAACTGGCAAAAGCCATTAATAGAAGAAAAGGCATATATACTTTGGTTAACATTGATATTTTATTTTTATGTGCATGGAGACCTTCATAGAAAAGAAGTGGAGACCCGAAGAAGCAATTAGACTTATCGGCCCTATATGCCATTTTAACAGTGGATGATAAATTGTGGAGAAGTGGCAAGGCAAAGAAAAAGGGGTTTGGGTATCTCACGGTGTTAATTATGGAAAGGTGACTATATGGGGGAAAACTAATAGAAAATAAGAGTTATTTTAGTAAGGTTTTTGTGCATCTCAGTACTGACTTTCTGTCTACAGTGATCATGGTTTTTCTGGTACAGGAGAGGAAAGGAGTAACATTTTCACAAAGGAATATTCATGCCCTGCTTTTAGGCAGATAGCTGGGGAGAGGGCAAAGAACTCTGTGTTTGCCTTTTCCTAATCACCTTCAGCTCAAAATGATATTTATACTGAAGTGGTATATTTTAGGGTAAGCATATTCTCATTCCCTTCATGTGCAACCTGTTAGGATTGAGTTCTCTGTATTTTTTATGTTCCTTAGATTTAAGATTCTTTACTACAAGAAACAAAGGTTTTATTATAAATTCTGGGATAAATAATGACAGTGGTGTATACTTTTGAGGGTATCTGCCCCTTCAAATTCACAGGTGTGTAGGTTTGGGCTCGTGAAGCTCTATTTGTACCACCAGACTCAGACCTCAAATCTGGTGACCTGAATCTAACTGAGAAAACTGACCACAGCCAGGAGAAGCAGATTCTGTCCTAGAAGTCTGGGATAAAAGATTTTATTTCATTCTGAGCTGTTTTAGCAGGAAACAAACAAACAAAAAATTGAAACCTGGGTGTTGGCAGGGTGGCCATCTTCAACCTGCCATGTATAATAAAAAGGAAAAAAAAAAGCCAGTTTGAAGAAAGAGAAGAGAGAGAGAGATGTAGACAAAAACCTGCCTGGGTTACCCATGGCTTTTTATAAGGAGAGTTCTGCAACTTTTGTGAGATACTCTTATATCCAGATATAGTCTCCCTTTTTTTGGCTTAAATTATCTAAAACAGGTTTTAGATATAAACAACCAAAAAATCCTAAGAAGCACAGTGGCATATTTCAAATTCTAATGACTTAGAAAAAAAAAAAAAGATGTTTATTTTTAGGGACTATGGTAAAATTATAATTATTTTTAGGGAATATGGTAAAATATAATTAAGTAGGAAAAGGAGAATGGACTAAGGAATAAGAATAGTTAGATTTTATATGGTGAGAGACAGTAGAGTATAATGTAATCAGCTGCTGCTTAGAGACAGGCTGCCTGGGTGCAAATCATGTCTGCATTTACTAACTTGACCTTGGGTACAGTTCTTTACCTCTGTCAGGTAGCTCCAATTTCCTTCAATGAAAATGGATATAGTAGTAATCATGGCAATATAATTAAATTATTTTGAGGATTAAATTCACTAATGCATTTAGAGAGGGCATAATACAAGTCTTCGCACATGGTAAATGCTCACGAAATGGTATTATTTTATTAAATTTTTCCTTGAATGTGGGGAATGTCTCATGGTTCAGATGATAAAGCATTTGTCTAGGATTTCTTTGAAGAATTTTACATCATTTAGTAATAATTTACAAATATTAAATGTTAATTAAAGTGATACTATTTATTCTATTTTTTCAAATGCTGTATACTTTTACATTTAGTATTTGGTAAACAAATCCAGGTTCATATATCTATGTGACTTTCATGATTAAGTAGAGTCTTTATCATAGGGTCTCTTAGTTTTTTTTTTTTTTTTTTTTTTTTTTATTCTGTAAAAGACAGAACTCAGAACTCAGATACAGTAATTTTAGTTTGTTTGCATGTTACACGTAGTAAGTCTAGTTGGTTACTTTGGATTCCTTCCATTTTCTTTTCTCTCTGACTCCAGTAGGAATACAGATAGTATTTATGGTATGACTTTGCCCTTATGGTCTATTGGTTTACTTGTTTTTATCAGTTTGTTTTTAGATTTGTTATATTTTCTTTTAAATTATCTCTCACATTGGGAAGCATCTTTGAGCTCTCTGAGTAGACACCATGAACAAAGCTTATCCTCCCAAGTTGAAAAGATTTATGGACAAGAAATTATCATTGAAATTAAATGGTAGCAGACATGTCCAAGGAATATTGCGGGAGTTCAATCCCTTTATGAATCTGGTGATAGATGAATATGGGGAGATGGCAACTAGTGGGCAACAGAACAATATTTGAGTGGTGGTAACTTGAGGAAATAGTATCATTAGAAGCCTTGGAATGAGTATAAACAATGGGTGTGTTCATCGGAAGAAATCAACTGCTTCCACATGCCCCTTCTCCATACCACCTGTTTTGCTATAATATAAAACTTAGGTCATACATTTTCATAAAAAACTTTTTTGTTAAATAAACTTTTGTAACAGTCAAAAAATTATTTCTCATGTTTTTGAGAATTGAAATTTATACTACTATCTTTACCTATCTATCTTTTTATCCTTATCTCTAGGTCTTAATCTACATGCCTTCTTTTTCTCTGTGGTCCTTTCTGGCTTTACAGCTAGCCGTTTTGTAAACTACAATCAACAAGCAATCTGCCCAAATTATTTCCTCCATGGAACTGCCTAAGAAAGTTTGGCAGTGTTGCTGTTTTCTTGCACATATTTAGAATAAATTTTCTAAACTCTCGTTACATTTTGATTTAATAGAGGAGGATTTATAAAAAGGGAATGAAAGGAAGAGGGCCTATGAGTCCAGCAAGGAGAACAGAGGTTTGAATGTAGAATATGCTTGGTATTTTGGGGAGGCAAAGAGCAAATAGATAATTCAGGTTTAAGGAGGGATTCCTGTCTAAGAGCAGTAGAAAGAGTTTTAGAAGGAAAGGTGGAGATGGAATTGCCTATAAAATAAGATGGGATCCAGAGTATTAAAAAATTATATACACTTTAGAGATTTGGGATCTTTTTCTTAGGGCAATAAACTCATGATTTTGACTAGAATTTTACCATTGTAAAAGGAATATTTTAAAATTAATGAGTAATCTTTAGAATATTAATTTGGAATCTGCTTGTTTGTTTGGGACATCAATAAAAGTAGAAGATATGGGAAGAGAGAGAATGTTTAAGTTTGAGGTTTCTTCAGACATTGTGAAAATTATGTAAAAGTCTGGAAAACAACAGCTATGGGTGCTGTGTTGGCCCATTGTTTTCCCAGCTGGCATAGTTTCTGGCACACAGTAAGCACTCAAAGATTGGTGGCTATTATTTTTGTTCTTGATTGATTTTGTTATTATAGTTGCTATTTTTGCTGTTATTGTTCTTGTTTAGACATTTAGTGATAGAGTACTTTTTTCCTGATTATTGACAATTTCATACCTTCTGTGCTTTGCACTGCACCAGAATTGCCTCTAGACAGGTATTAAAAAGAAAGCAAGTGGACAAGAAGGTAACTTCACCCCGATCCAGAAATAAGCTGAAAGAACTTACCCCAGTCCTCAAACTTTTGGATATACATTGGACAAGTTATCTGCTTTCTATGTTTAGGTTTTATCAGATGCACTAAGCTTTTTTTTTATGTTAAATATCTTACCCTTTCTTACAATTTTTTCACAGCTAGTATTCTTTTGAACACTCCTACATATCTTCTGTGAAACAACGTTCTTTCTGATGCATTCATCTTATACCTTCATAGGAAACAGTTCATAGTACACTTTCTCAGGCACTGAAACATTGCTTGCTTTGTAATGAATGCTATTGTAGGTATGCTGGTTTTAATCATTTGGGTGGGAAATATTAGGAGTCAATTGAACAAATATTTAATCCCCCAAAGAGAAAAATGAATGGAAACGTGGAAATGGTGGCATCTCAGTCTTCCTTTCATTCATTCAACAAACTGGACATGGACCTGATGATAAAAAGCTGAAGAGTGTAGAAAATCAAAATATAAACATAAGATTCTAATGATAAGTCTTGGAGAGATGAATTCTAAAACATGGGTAATCGTGGACATCCTATAAATATTTGTTAAATAAATAACTGGATAATTATAGAACAGTCACCTCTGCCAAGAGAGAATGGAATGGATTTCCTGAGAAGATGAGGGGCAATTTGAATCTTGAAGATGCGGCAGGACTTAAAAGAGTGGGAAAGAGAAGGGGAAAAGGAGGCATCACCAGGCAGAACGGCGTGCACAGCCTCACAGATTTATAAAGCAGGGTCATATGTTCAACACACTGTGCATATTATGGTATCAGTAGAACAGACAGGATAATAAGGACCAGCTTATGAAAGAATACATGATACTATCCACCCTCTTGAAAGAAGAAATGAAACAATATTTAATTTTCACAGTAATTCAATGATGTAAGTACCAAAGTTATCCCTATTTTAAAATGTGGGAGCAGAGGATTAGAGTTAATTCCTTGTCCAAGTCATGCAGCTAGTAAAAAAAATATATTAACATCTGTGGATGAAATTGGACATCTGCAAGCCCTAGCATAATTCAGAATATATAAAAATATATTTATATTTTTACAAGAAGAAATTAAACATTTGGAATATTTTTGTGCTACACTGCAATAAGGCAAGAACAGTTGCTGCATTTACTTTTTTGTTTTGTTTTGCTAGTTGATGTGTTCTGTGTTCATTACCAAGGTATTATCTGGCAAGTTTTACTGGGTTTACCTGAAATTCAAATGAAGTTTTTCCAAAGAAACTTATTTTCAACTAAGCAATCTGAATACATTAAATGCAACTTGATGTGTCTGGCAGAAAAACGTCTCAAAGCAATAATGTTACTGTATCATCACAAGGGCAATAATTTGAAAAATAAAAATATTGAGTTATTAAAAATAGAAACAAAGATATTTTAATAATAGGAATCAACATCTAGAAAGCTACATGTAAAAATCAGTAAAATTCGGTAGTACTGAAGAGTGCTGAAATGCTTAAAATGGTAATGTTGATGAAGGAAAATGTTTTTCCTACTAAGACTGGCATTGCATTTATGTTTCACTGGCCCTTTAGCTCTAACATTCTGTCTAACACAATGTTGGTATCACGAAAGGACCTAGACAAAACGTGTATGCTAAGAAATCATTTGATAAGTTCATAAACGTAATATGGAGATAGCAATTCTAGTTTGTGTTTATAGAAAGTCTTTTTCCAAGAAACTCAAAACACTTGTTCATCTTATCACATTGGTGAAGTAACTATTTCTGTGGTAGATACTCTTGTTCTGTCATTATCCTTAGGAGAAAATACATTGAAAAGCATCAGCAGGGGTGCGTGGGTGGCTCAGCTGGTTAACTCTTGAGTTCTGCTCAGGTCATGATGTCAGGGTTGGTGGGATTGAGCCCCTCATTGGGCTGACAGTGCAGAGACGGCTTGGGATTTTCTCTCTCCCTCTGCCCCTACCCCACTCATGCTCATGCCCTCTCTCTCTCTCTCTCTCTCTCCCTCAAAATAAAGAAATAAACGTTAAAAAAAAAAAAAAAGGACCAGAAAAGCATCAGTAGTTATTTTCTAAGGTTACCTAAACTTTTACAAATTTTTTTTTAGCCAGATGAGTCTGCGTAAATGGCAGCGTTATCCATTTAACTCTTTTGGCTTAAAGCACTGGATCCTTGCTTTCTCACTTTCTCTTATATATCGTATCCAGTCAGTTAATAAATTAGCTGTACCTTCAAAATATATACAGAATAAGACAACCTTGCACCTTCTCCACATTAAGGGATCTTCATTTATATAATAAACTCTCTGAGAGGTTTTATATTCTGATCTGTGTGAGTGGTTTCTCTTAGAGTTATGTGCACAACCTGTACAACCATACCTGGTCATACTGACTACTACCCTTGTGTAGATATTTGTCTGGCTCAGGCAAGAGTACAAATAGAGGCCCAGATATCATGTCTAAATATTTATAATCTATAAAGCAAAACAAAAATAAAGTATATTCTACCACTCACCTTTAACAAATATATATTCGTAATGACAAAGTTGAAAAGTATGGCTTTTGGATTGTTCTGTTGGTGGGCTGGTGGTACCTGGATAAGTAATAAACATGTTTATAAACAGTTTATAAATTAATATATATATTCATATTATAAAATTTATGTTTTCTTGCCTTTATTTCAGCAGAATCACAGATTATGTTGTGATCATCAAGATTGCTATATTGTTTGGTTGTGCGTGCAAGTGGGGGAGGGACAAAGAGAGGGAGAGAGAGAATCCCAAGCACAGACAGTGCCCACAGCACTGACAGCACATAACCCAACGTGGAGCTCGATCATGAAACTCAGGTCTTCTCTTCATTCAAAAATAGCTGTCATCTCCATTTGTCAGAAGTGGAATAGCCCACAGTTTTTCATGTTTTTCTCTTTTTTTTTTTTCAAGGACATAGGATGGAAGATATAGAGAAGTATTCTTGGTAACCTGAATGGTTGTCTATGAGAATGATGTCTTGAGTTATGATAGAGTTTAGAACTGTGTCAGCTCTTACTACCAATTTCAGAATGACAGAAGCAGGTATTTGTTTTTCAATAAATATATCATGTGTGTATATATATTTGAGATATGAGGGTTCTCCAAATTGACCCTCTCTTGCACAGATCTAAGGGCAGTATTGAACTTAAGTACTCTCCTGTCTGATCTTTTTGCTTCTCCCCTTGTCCTCAGATATTAAAAAAAAAGTATTATTATTATTTTGAAGCATAAAACAGAGGATGTCCTCCCGTCTCACTCTGAATACAATTCATTCCTTACACAGCCTGCAGTTTCTTACATAACCTCCTGCTATCCTTCTTACTCCAACTTCTGTTGTTTCCCCAGTGACTTACTCTTTCTGACCCCTTTGATTTTTTGT
This sequence comes from Herpailurus yagouaroundi, assembly GCF_014898765.1. Lineage (NCBI taxonomy): Eukaryota > Metazoa > Chordata > Mammalia > Carnivora > Felidae > Herpailurus > Herpailurus yagouaroundi. The sequence goes on along the minus strand of NW_024412388.1, from coordinate 84,118,448 downwards.
AATTAAGACATTATTTTTTTTTAAAGCAGTTTTAGGTTCACAGCAAAATTGGGAGGAAGGCACAGAGCTTTCCCATATACATCCTGTTCCCCAAACATGCATAGCCTCTCCAATCATCAACATCTCCCACCAGAATGGTACATTAATTAAAAATGGGTGAACTATATTGATATTATCACCCAAACTCTGTAGTTTACATTATGGTTTACTCTTGGTATTGCATATTCTGTTGGTTTGGACAAATATATGACAATATCCACCATTATGATATCATTCAGAATGGTTTCATTGCCTTTGAAATTTTCTGTGCTCTACCTGTTCATCTTTCCTCTTCCCTAAACCACTGACAACCACTGATTTTTTTTTTTTTTATGGTGTCCATAGTTTTGTGTTTTCCAGAATGTAGCATATAGTCTTTTGATTTTGGCTTCTTTCACTTAGTAATATTCATTTAAGTTTCCTCCGTGGCTTTTCTTGGCTCGATAGGTCATTTCTTTTTAATGCTAAATATGATTTCATTGTCTGGATGTATCGTAGTTTCTTTATCCATTTATCTACTAAAGGACATCTTGGTTCCTTTTAAGTTTTGATAGCTATGAGTAAAGCTCCTATAAACATCTATGTGTAGTTTTGTGTGGACATAAGTTTTCAACTCCTTTGGGTAAATACCAGAGGTATCAAAGTGATTGCCCAATCAAATGGTAAGAGCATGTTTAGTTTTTTTAAGAAATTGCCAAACTGTTTCCCAAAGTGGTTGTACCATTTTGCATTCCCACCAGCAATGAATGAGAGTTCCTAGTGCTCCACATCCTTAGCAGCATTTGATGTTTTAGTATTCTATTTTGTTAGTATTCTATTCGATTTTGGCCATTCTAAATATAGGTGTGTTGTGGTATTTTGTTTTAATTTCCATTTCCCCAATGACATATGGTATGGAGCATCTTTTCATATGCTTATTTTTCATTTATATATTTGTTTGGTGAAGTATCTGTGAAAGTTTTTGGGCCATTTTTTAATCAGGTGATTACTTATTTGTTGAATTTTAAGAATTCCTTGTATATTTTGGATAATAGCTGTTTATCAGGTATATCTTTTACAGATATTTTCTCCCTGTGTGTGTCTTCCCTTCTCATTCTCTTAACATTATCTTTCACAGACCAAAAGTCTTTAATTTTAGTGAAGTCTAGCTTATCAGTTTTTCTTTTCATGTATATATAGTGGAAAGTATTGATTATGTTGAGGACTGGTTAGGATCCTCCTTATTTTTAAGTTAGTGTAATTTATCACCTCACTCATTAATCCCTTCACCTAAAATATGATGTATTAAATCACATAAATGTACCTATTACATATAAGATATATTACATATACATATAAGGCCAAGGTCGCATAAAGGTAAAACACTTGAAAGATATATACCATCATGGAAATTTAAAGAAGAGTAATTATAATTTAAATATGCAGGGCCATTTGGACCTCCCTTATGTAGTCTTTTTCAGATATCCATATATTTACACCATTTGACAGAAAGTTTCTGACCCTACGTCAAAACTAGATATTCAGCCCTAATCGCAAGAACTCTGCAAATACCAAACTAGACCATGCCTATTTTTGTAATTTCTGCAGTAGGTAAAGGAGTTATAATCTGAAAAATAATATGAAAGCTTTAATTATAAAGCACAATAAATAATAGTTTTATGTCTATATGTGTGTGTATGTGTATGTTTATGCTTAATTTAGGTGAACCAGGACTATAATCTAGAAATTGAGTTGTTAAAATTTGTATCTTTGAATGAGTGAAGAAGTGTAGTTATATGATAACTGAAGAAAACAAAGAAATGTAAAGATTAAATAAAAACTAGGCCACTTTTGAGAAATACTCAAGGACCACTTTTAGGGATTATACTTTTATTACCTAAATTCTTAAAATCTTAAAATTCCCCACATTAAAAACTAATTCTTGGGGTGACTGGGTGGCTCAGTTAGTTAAGTGTTCAACTGTTGATTGCGGCTCAGGTCATGATCTCAGGGTCATGAGATTGAGCCCCGCATGGGGCTCCATGCCTGGGTGTGGAGACTACTTAAGGTTTTCCCTCTCTCTCTCTCTCTCTCTCTGCCTCTCACCTGCTTGTGCACACGCTCTCTCTCAAAAACAAAACAAAAAAAACCCTCAAAATAAAAAACAAAAAAACACCACTAATTCTTCAAATCTGTTTCAATTTTCTTTTTTTCCCCTTATAATAATAGGGTGTCACATTTGTTAACAATGTTATTATATACTAGTATTATTAATATTAGTAACATTTTCATGTTATAGATTTGGAAAATAGACCTCATAGAGTTGAAAAAATCTTCCTAATATCACAGAACTAGTAATTTTCTCAACCTTACCTTCCCCATCTTTAAAATGGAACATACAGTATAATATGTGTAATTTATTATAAAAATAAGTACTATTTTATTAATAATATCCAAATTATAAAAATGGAGTTGTAGCCAGTGAGCAGTGAACATATGAATTTTTAAAAAGATTATCTTTATTATAAAATTGCTTTGTATATAATACTGACTTTCTATTCATTCCACCCATATTCAACTGATCTGATGCTTACATAGTAACCATCTGATTATGGTTTGGCTTTCCGTAGATTTCCTTTCCCAGTTTTGGTGATTTCTCAGGTTAAATCAAGAACGATTATTTGATATCCCATGTAGCTCAAACATAGGCAGAAAATGATGTTCATAGGAATTAAAGTATTCTTGTACATAAAAGTGTTATTTTCCTCATTATAAATTAATAAAGTGGTACATTGAAACCTATTCTAGCAAGAATGAGTTAGATATATTTTCTTCAGTAATACTTCACCAATTTATTAGTGATAACCAATTGACTATCAGTACCCAAACTCCACAGTGCAGTCTTTGTATCTGTACATCATTTTTAGACACAAGTCTCCCTTAAATTCATTAATCTCATTCTGAGTTAATGATTCCCTAGAAGTGCTCCCTAGCACTTGGGCATCTGTCTGTCAGGTTATTTTTCTTGTATTATAGTCCTCCATTGACAGGTCTCCCTCACTAGACTAAAAATTTCTCTGTGAATAAATTCTTGGTGCATAACCCAGAGCTTGATCTATAGTATAGTAGGTGGTCGATCTCCATCTACTGATTTAATTAATGATTGATTTATACTTAAATCAACCCTTCAGGAACTTGCATGCTGTTATGTACAGTCTTAAAAAATCTTGAGTCAGTGAACTTCTTGGGTGTTGTCATACCTAAGTTTCTTAACTAGGAGAATCAATCTGAAAGTAATTAACATTCTGTTGCCAAGAGTGGGCATATATGATGAGCAGCAACCTTAATGAAGTTGTTGAGTACTACCCAAGGCTGATTCTTATCTTATCCTCTTTTGATATGTATTACACTACGCCTGGCCTAAAGTCTAGATTAGAGTATTATCTGAATAAAAGTATTTAGTAAATGTTCTAAACTGTGTAAATAGCCATAATTTATTTAACATTTTTCTTTTAGAATGGTTTACACATCTTCAGTTATCTTCATAATACAATTTTATTAGATGGTGGACATGAAGGATATCATCATATAATAAGAGATTATCAGATAATGTACAGTAGTGAAGGGACTTGTCTAACATTGAGTAATTAGCATAATTAGAGTTTTCTTCCATTTTCCAGTATTGTTTTGCTTTATGAAACTCTTTTAAAAAAACAGTATAATAAACCAGTACACATGAAGACATGGAAACAAATCTATCTTATCCCTGTCCCCTACCCCCCCCCAAAAAAAAAGTTGAAAAAGGATAATATGGGGCGCCTGGGTGGCACAGTTGGTTAAGCGTCCGACTTCAGCCAGGTCACGATCTTGCAGTCCGTGAGTTCGAGCCCCGCGTCAGGCTCTGGGCTGATGGCTCAGAGCCTGGAGCCTGTTTCCGATTCTGTGTCTCCCTCTCTCTCTCTCTTCCCCTCCCCCGTTCGTGCTCTACCTCTCTCTGTCCCCCAAAAAATAAATAAACGTTGAAAAAAAAATTAAAAAAAAAAAAAGAAAAAGGATAATATGTGAGAAATACTAAAGATGAAAGACATTTTTTTACCGTGTTTGGTTCTGGGCAGGCATTATAGAAGACAACAAACTTATGAGAAAATTAATCTGATTCAAAAAGCACCTGGAAGACTCGAACCAAATTTAAGAGAAACAAGATTCAAGAACAAACTATTAGAAAAATGCAAATTAGAAATCTTTAAGAAAGAGCTGGAGAGAGGCACCTGGGTGGCTTAGTCGGTTAAGTGTGCAGCTTTTGCTCAGCTCATGATCTCGCGGTTCATGAGTTCGAGCCCCATGTTGGGCTCTGTGCTGACAGCTCAGAGCCTGAAGCTTTCTTCAGAATCTGACTCCCTCTCTCTCTGCCCATCCTCTGCTCACACTCTGTCTCTATGTCTCAAAAAATAAATAAATGTTAAGAAAAATTTTTTTAAAAAGCTGGAGAGATCTAACTTTTTCATTGGGCTTGTAATAGAGCTTTTTAGAGACAGACCAAAAGAAGAAAAATCTAAATGTTTAAAGTAAGTTAAACTGGTTGCTGAGTCTTTAAAAAAGTTTCAATCTTTAGAAAATACATCAAAACACAACCAATTTCATGGAGCTTCAACTAAAACAGCCTTCAGAATATATCAGAAGAATGAAGAACAACTTCAGATGGCACTCAACAATGCATTGTATAAGTTCTGATCTTTAGGGAAAGACAAGGTTGCTTTCACAAGAAGCCAGAGAATGGAAAAGGAAAAGGAAAAGGGAGCAAACTTATAAAACTGGATAAAAATGTTAGAAAACTCTAAAGTGTGTATGAAACAAATTCTAAAAGTTAAGGAAAGATCAAGCTTCTAGGTGAACACAAGCTAATGATGAGAGACTTAGCTGTTGCTCTTGGAGAAGATCACATGAATAGTGGGAAATTGGAGTTGTATATAAAGAATGCATTGGAAATGGAGACTTCTTAGAAGATGAATCAAAAGTCATTTTGAAGAAATTAATTGATGCAGCTGAGTTACTCATTTAAAAACTCTTAATGAAAAATAACCCCTGAATGCTTACTAAATTAACTGATGGTGAAAGAACTTACATACTTAAAGATCATATCAAAAGTCTCCAAACTGACAAAATTTCATTGCAGTTAGAAAACACACTCATGCACACAGGAAGGGAGGGGGGAAAGTTCTAGTGGAAACTTCAGATCCTTTCAGAACTGAATCAAAAAAATACATTTCACAAAACATGCAGTTTAAAGTGAATTTACTCCATGAAAAGAAATAGAGGAGGATCTTTCCAATATAGTTGGAAAGATCAGCCAGGTATGTGAAGAGATGGACACATAAAATTGTATGCCTGATCTATGCTGACATTTCGGATGTTCCAAGGAGGTCATTTAGCTGAGACACAAGAGACTACCTGGAATGCTCTGGAGGAACAAATCTCTGGGGAAAGAGGAACATTAAGGTATGATGTGCAGTTGTAGTCTTATGTCCAGTATGGAGCAGATACCACCCGCCCTCAGGTTAGAGCTACATGAACAGGGTTCTTCCATCAGTCCAGCTTCCTCCTCACACAGCATGTTTCCACAAACATGAGGTGAGCTTGACTTGGTGTTCCTTATGCTGGCAGATACCTCAGACATTTTTTGACTCCACTCTCCCACCTAACGTAGAGTTGCTGGTCCAGATTCTGGTGCTTTGAGTCTATCCTGTCATTTTGTTGGCAGTCAGATGTTAGAGAGGCATCCCCAGGTATATTTACTAAGCGGAGGAACCTTTGACTTCCCCCAGTTCTGTAAAGTAAAGATGAACCTCCTGAAGAATCCACTCCCCTGAAGGACTTCCCTCACCCAGTGCATCCTCCCCTGAAAGGTTGCAATACCAATTAATGGGTTTTGTTCTGATCACACAGCCTAAAAATAGAAATAAGCCAATTTCCTAGTTGATACCACTTTCCAACGAGTTTGCTTTTAAAGATCCAGAACCATAGCAAGATGCTTCTTTACTCTTTACTAAAAGAATTTTGATTTTTTTTCCCTTTTATTCCTTTTACTATTAAGATATTATACAATGGCTGAAATGAAAGTTTGGTAGGATTACAATCTATAGGAAAATGTTTCATACCTGTATATTATTTAAATGTGAATCTTATAGGGGCACCTGGATGGCTCAGTCGGTTAAGCATTCAACTTCAGCTCAGGTCATGATCTCACAGTTCTCGTGGGTTCGAGCCCCACATCAGGCTCTGTGCTGACAGTTCAGAGCTGGAGCCTGCTTCAGATTCTGTGTCTCCCTCTCTCTCTGCTCCTCCTGTGCTCATGCTCTGTGTCTCTCTGTCTCTCAGAAATAAATAAATGTAAAAAAATTTTTTAATGTAAATCTTATAAGTAAATTACTTCTATATTATTGAACATGTCGATAGTGTTCAATACGGTATTTTTGTTGTTTAATCCACTAAAACAATCTAGAAATACTACAAATACTTTCTGTTTTCAAGAAGAATTGTGAATTTTTACTTTTTTTTTTTTTTTTTTTGCTTTATGGCTATTAAGTGATTATGGAAACTTGATAGCATTGTAATTCTTAAGATAGTATTTTACAAATGGAGCTTATTAAAATGTGAATTTCATGAATAAATTGCTTATTTTCTTCTGTTTATAGATAGCATAAAGATGGTACTTTTGTTTTGCCATTTCATAAGCTCCTCCTCCCAAATTAGCTGTAGTAAGAGCTTTATAAGGGAAGTCTTGCAGTTGAGACATTTGAAACTCAAACTGTATTTCTGTAACCAATGATTAATCTATTGGTTAAAATGAGTATGCTTACCAAAATAAACTTTGGTTAAAAAAAATTAAACTACCTAAACATGCAGGCCTTTGGAAAAGAAAAATAGACATCACTGTCTAGTTTCAATTATCAAATCTACACTACTCTCAAAACGATTTTGATGTTAGTCATAATATATGCTTAATGAATATATACATGCAATCTTTAATCGCAAATGCAGAATATATTTGACAAATATTAGGTAACAATCATTCTTAATTTTGGTTCAACATAATATGCCATGTTATAGTTCTATGAATTTACAATGGTCTACCTCTAATGTTTGATTTTATTTCTATTTTTCTAATTTTTACTTTTTTTCTATTACGTCCATTTTTTACTAGCAATTTTAATAATTCTCCCCCTTTTTAAAGTTTTAGTTATTTAATTTTGAGGTGGGTGGGGAGAGAGCGTGTGCCAGCACGAATGGGGGAGGGTCAGAGAGAAAGGGTGAGAGAGAATCCTAAGCAGGCTCCATGCTGTCAGCTCACAGCCCTATGTGGGGCTCTAACTCACAAACTGAGATCATGACCTGCACTGAAATCAAGAGTCAGATGCTTAACTGACTGAACCACCCAGGTACCTCTTATTCCCCCCTTTTGAATAATTTATTTGTCTTTGAAAATATTGAGTAAAATTTTTATCTTTGTTTTATTATTCAGCTTTATATCTGCTTACTATTACCCACATGACTCTAAGCAGTACTTTCTAAAACAAACAAACAAAATGTTAAAAGAAAATACTGTTTATGACAGTGTTGTGCTGTCTAGTAATACTATTCATAACTTTTTTAACATCAGGGACTAATGTGAGTTCCTTCCCTTTCTGTCTCTTTTGTTCCCTTTTCTTTTATGTGTATCTACTCATTGGTAAACACTAACAAAGATATAAATGACAAAAATATGTTCCATTATTTAAATTTTTTTGATGTTTATTTATTTTGAGAGAGAGAGAGAGAGACAGAGCTTGAGGAGGGGAGGGTGTTTGTGATGATTTAACCTTTTTCCCCCCAGTTTTTCTCTGGTAGATTAAATGACATAGCTTTAGATTTTCATAACTATGGGAGATAGTAGAAATTCTAAATATTTAATGAGTCACACTTTAAAATATCTTATTTACCGCTAGAAAATAAGTATAAGGAGATGTACAAGTAAGTTCAGTCAAAACTGTGAAAGAAAACAACATAAACAACAACAAAAATAAACCTAATGTGGGACATAAGACAGTAAGAACTTTTCTCAAACAAACAAAAAAACCCACATATCTATATTATAAACTAATATATGAACAAAATTATACACAAAATAAATAAAAATGTTTATGTAGGTTCCATTAAACATGGAGTATATTATTTTATAACCACTGACATCATCAATGCACAACAGTAACACAAACGACAAACCATTCAAGACCTGAATTTCACAACTGAAACAACAGACTTAAAGTCAGTTAACAAAATTGGGCATGAGTAGATTATTTTTTGTAAAAGTATATTTAATCTAAGACATTTAAACCAAGAGACAGATAACAAAATTATAGCCCCCCCCCCCCCCCCAACAATCACACTATATGGATCATTGGAAAGAAAGCACTACTCTAAAAATATTTAATGATAGAAAAGAAAATGTTTGGTCTTTTCAAACAAAAACTACAATGTAAAAGAAAAGTACTTCAAAAATAGATAAGAATAGGTGGAAAAGATGGCAGCCTAGGAGGATGCTGGGCTCACCACGCCCTGCTGATCACTTAGATTCCACCCACATCTGCGTAAATAACCCAGATAACCGCCAGAAGACTAGCAGAACGGACTCTCTGGAGCCAAGCGGAGACAAAAGGCCCATGGAAGAGGGTAGGAAGGGCGGAGAGGTGGTGCTGGATACACGGACTGGCGGGAGGGGGGGGAAGGGGCAGCCTACCCTGCAAGGCAGAGCCCCTGAGTCTGGCTTGCAAAAGCGAAGGGGCCGGACTGTGTGAGTTCTGACAGCCAGCGGGCCTTAACATCGGGATATTAAAAGTCAGCAGCTCTGCTCAGAGAGCGGGAGGGTGAGAGGACACTGGGAGGGAGAGGTGTTGAGCCCTGGAAGACAGAGCTCAGCTCCCCAGGGAACAAAGGCTCTGGCCAGCGCCATCTCCCTCTCCCATCCCACAGCCAAAATCCCAAAGGGAACCAGTTCCCATCACTGAACTTGCTTGCACCGTGCAAACACCCAACGCTGTGCTTCTGTGGATCTATCCCTCCAACGGGTCTGCCTCCCTCCAAGTTCTGCAGGGCCCCTCCCGCAGGGGACCACCCATGGCAAAGCTAGCTAAGCCTGCCCCTCCCTCCCCTGTGCACTTTGCCGATCCACCCCGGGGAATACACCAGAGCCTGTCAAAGGAGCATCACAAGCCTGGCAGTATGCAAGCAGCCCAGACAGGGGCCACACCACTCCACAGTGAGTCCTGCCCCTGGAAGAGGGGAAGATAAGGTACACACAAGTCTGACTGTGGCCCCAGTGGTGAGGTGGGGACAAACATCAGTCTGACTGCAGCCCCACCCACCAACACAAGTTACTCCAGGCAGCGCAGGGGAAGTGCCCTGCAGTTCCGCACCACCCCAGGTATTATCCAAAATGACGAAACCGAATTCTTCTCAAAAGAAACTCCAGGAAGTAGCGACAGCTAACGAATTGATCAAAAATGATTTAAGCAATATAATGGAACAAGAATTTAGAGTAATAGTCATAAAACTAATTGCTGGGCTTGAAAAAAGTATAGAGGACGGCAGAGAATCTATTGCTACAGAGATCAAGGGACTAAGAAATAGTCATGAGGAGCTAAAAAATGCTATAAATGAGGTGCACAATAAAATGGAGGTGACCACAGCTCAGATTGAAGAGGCAGAGGAGAGAATAGGTGAATTTGAAGATAAAATTATGGAAAAAGAGGAAGCTGAGAAAAAGAGATAAAAAAATCCAGGAGTATGAGGGGAGAATTAGAGAACTAAGTGATGCAATCAAACAGAACAATATCCGTATAATAGGAATTCCAGAAGAGGAAGAGAGAGAGAAAGGGGCTGAAGGTGTACTTGAACAAATCATAGCTGAGAAATTCCCTGATCTGGGGAAGGAAAAAGGCATTGAAATCCAAGAGGCAGAGAACTCCCTTCAGACGTAACTTGAATTGATCTTCTGCATGGCATATCATAGTGAAACTGGCAAAATACAAGGATAAAGAGAGAATTCTGAAAGCAGCTAGGGATAAACATGCTCTATCATATAAAAGGAGACCAATAAGACTAGTGACAGACCTATCTACTGAATCTTGGCAGGCCAGAAACGAATGGCAGGAAATCTTCAATGTGATGAACAGAAAAAATACACAGCTGAGAATTCTTTATCCAGCAAGTCTGTCATTCAGAATAGAAGGAAACATAAAGGTCTTCCCAAACAAACAAACACTGAAGGAATTCGTCACCACTAAACCAGCCCTACAACAGATCCTAAGGGGGATTCTGTGAGTGAAATGTTGCAACGACCACAAAGTACCAGAGACATCACTACAAGCATGCAACCTACAAACATCACAATGACTCTATCCCCCTATATTTCCATAATAACACTGAATGTAAATGGACTAACTGCTCCAACCAAAGACATAGGGTATCGGAATGGATAAAAAAAAAAACAAAAAAAAAAAAAAAACAAGACCCATCTATTTGCTGTCTACAAGAGACTCATTTTAGACCTGAGGACACCTTGAGATTGAAAGTGAGGGGATGGAGAACTATCCATCATGCTACTTGAAGTCAAAAGAAACCTGGGGTAGCCAGACTTATATCAGACAAACTAGACTTTAAATTAAAGGCTGTAACAAGAGATGAAGAAGGGTATTATATAATAATTAGAGGGTCCATCAATCAGGAAGAGCTAACAATTATAAATGTCTATGCATTGAATATGGGAGCCCCCGAATGTATAAAGCAATTAATCACAAACATAAGCAACCTTATTGATAAGAATGTGGTAATTGCAGGGGACTTTAATACTCCACTTACAACAATGGATAGATCATCTAGACACAGGATCAATAAAGAAACAAGATCCCTAATGATAAACTGGATCAGATGGACTTGACAGATATATTTAGAACTCTGCATCCCAAAGCAGAAGAATATATGTTATTCTTGAGTGCACATGGAACATTCTCCAAGATAGATCACACACTGGGTCACAAAACAGCCCTTAATAAGTATAAAAGAATTGAGATCATACCATGCACACTTTCAGACCACAATGCTATGAAGCTTGAAATCAACCACAGGAAAAAGTCTGGAAAACCTCCAAAAGCATGGAGATTAAAGAACACCGTACTAAAGAATGAATGGGTCAACCAGGCAATTAGAGAGGAAATTAAAAAATATATGGAAACAAATGAAAATTAAAATATAACAATCCAAATGCTTTGGGATACAGCAAAGGCAGTCCTGAGAGGAAAATACATTGCAATCCAGGCCTATCCAAAGAAACAAGAAAAATCCCAAATACAAAATCTAACAGCACACCCAAAGGAAATAGAAGCAGAACAGTGAAGACAGCCTAAACCCAGCAGAAGAAGAGAAATAATAAAGATCAGAGCAGAAACAAACAAAATAATATATAATATAAAAAAAAAAAAAAAAAAAAAAAAAGAGCAGATCAATGAAACCAAGAGTTGGTTTTTTGAAAAAATAAACAAAATTGACAAACCTCTAGCCAGGCTTCTCAAAAAGAAAAGGGAGATGACCCAAATAGATAAAATCATGAATGAAAATGGGATTATTACAACCAATCCCTCAGAAATACAAGCAATTATCAGGGAATACTATGAAAAATTATATGCCAACAAACTGGACAACCTGGAAGAAATGGACAAATTCCTAAGCACCCACACACTTCCAAAACTCAAACAGGAAGAAATAGAAAACTTGAACAGACCCATAACCAGCAAAGAAATTGAATCAGTCATCAAAAATCTCCCAAAAATAAGAGTCCAGGACCAGATGGCTTCCCAGGGGAGTTCTACCAGACGTTTAAAGCAGAGATAATACCTATCCTTCTCAAGCATTCCAAAAAATAGAAAGAGAAGGAAAACTTCCAGACTCATTCTATGAAGCCAGTATTACTTTGATTCCCAAACCAGACAGAGACCCAGCAAAAAAAGAGAACTACAGGCCAATATCCCTGAAGAATATGGATGCAGAAATTCTCAATAAGATACTAGCAAATCGAATTCAACAGCATATAAAAAGAATTATTCACCATGCTCTAGTGGGATTCATTCCTGGGCTGCAGGGCTGGTTCAATATTCCCAAATCAATCCATGTGATACATCACATTAATAAAAGGAAAGATAAGAACCATATGATCCTGTCAATCGATGCAGAAAAAGCATTTGACAAAATTCAGCATCCTTTCTTAATAAAAACCCTCAAGGAAGTCAGGATAGAAGGAACATACTTAAACATCATAAAAGCCATTTGTGAAAAGCCCACAGCTAATATCATCCTCAATGGGGAAAAATGAGAGCTTTCCCACTGAGATCAGGAACACGACAGGGATGTCCACTCTCACCACTGTTGTTTAACATAGTGTTGGAAGTTCTAGCATCAGCAATCAGACAACAAAAGGAAATCAAAGGCATCAAAATTGGCAAAGATGAAGTTAAGCTTTCACTTTTTGCAGATGACATGGTATAATACATGGAAAACACAATAGACGCCACCAAAAGTCTGCTAGAACTGGTACATGAATTCAGCAAAGTTGCAGGATACCAAATTAATATACAGGAATCAGTTGCATTCTTACACACTAATAATGAAGCAACAGAAAGACAAATAAAGAAACTGATCCCATTCACAATTGCACCAAGAAGAATAAAATACCTAGGGATAGTTCTAACCAAAGATGTAAAAGATCTGTATGCTGAAAACTATAGAAACTTAGGAAGGACATTGAAGAAGATATAAAGAAATGGAAAAACATTCCATGCTCATGTATTGGAAGAATAAATATTGTTAAAAAGTTAATACTACCCAAAGCTATCTACACATTCAATGCAATCCCAATCAAAATTGCACCAGCATTCTTTTCAAAGCTAGAACAAGCAATCCTAAAATTTGTATGGAATCACAAAAGACCTTGAATAGACAAAGTAATTTTGAAGAAGAAGACCAAAGCAGGAGGCATCACAATCCCAGACTTCATCCTCTACTACTAAAATGTAATCATTAAGACAGCATGGTATTGGCACAAAAACAGACACATAGACCAATGAAATAGAATAGAAACCCCAGAACTAGACCCACAAAAGTATGGCCAACTCATCTTTGACAAAGCAGGAAAGAAATTCCAATGGAAAAAAGACAGTCTCTTTAACAAATGGTGCTGGGAGAACTGGGCAGCAACATGCAGAAGGATAGAACTAGACCACTTTCTCACACCATTCACAAAAGTAAACTCAAAATGGATAAAGAACCTGAATGTGAGACAGGAAACCATCAAAACCCTAGAGGAGAAAGCAGGGAAAAATCTCTCTGACCTCAGCCGCAGCAATTTCTTACTTGACACATCCCCAAAGGCAAGGGAATCAAAAGCAAAAATGAACTATTGAGACCTCATGAAGATAAAAAGCTTCTACACTGCCAAGGAAACAATCAACAAAAGTAAAAGGCAACTGATGGAATGGGAAAAGATATTTGCAAATGACATATCAGACAAAGAGCTAGTATCCAAAATCTATAAAGAGCTCACCAAACTCCACACTGGAAAAACAAATAATCCAGTGAAGAAATGGGCAGAAAACATGAATAGACACTTCTCTAAAGAAGACATCCGGATGGCCAACAGGCACATGAAAAGATGCTCAACGTCACTCCTCATCAGGGAAATACAAATCAAAACCACACTCGGATACCACCTCACGCCAGTCAGAGTGACTAAAATGAACAAATCAGGAGACTGTAGATGCTGGTGAAGATGTGGAGAAACGGGAACCCTCTTGCACCGTTGGTAGGAATGCAAACTGCTGCAGCTGCTCTGGAAAACAGTGTGGAGATTCCTCAAAAAATTAAAAATAGACCTACCCTATGACCCAGCAATAGCACTGCTAGGAATTTACCCAAGGGATACAGGAGTGCTGATGCATAGGGGCACTTGTACCCCAATGTTTATAGCAGCACTTTCAACAATAGCCAAATTATGGAAAGAGCCTAAATGTTCATCAGCTGATGAATGAATAAAGAAATTGTGGTTTATATACACAAGGGAGTACTACGTGGCAATGAGAAAGAATGAAATTTGGCCTTTTGTAGCAACATGGATGGAACTGGAGAGTGTTATGCCAAGTGAAATAAGTCATACAAAGACAGATACCATATGTTTTCACTCTTATGTGGATCCTGAGAAACTTAACAGAAGACCATGGGGGAGGGGAAGAAAAAAAAAAGGTTAGAGAGGGAGGGAGCCCAAACATAAGAGACTCTTAAAAACTGAGAACAAACTGAGGGTTGATTGGGGGGTGGGTGATGGGCATTGAGGAGGTCACCTGTTGGGATGAGCAATGGGTGTTGTATGGATACCAATTTGACAATAAATTTCATATTTAAAAAAAAATAAATGCAACAATTCAACTCCCCCCCCCAAAAATAGATACGAGTAATATATACTTTTTAAAAAGCTGAGATGTTTTTTGAGATAAAATAGAGCTAAATAAGATGAGGTTGGAGAGAGGGGAAGGATAATGGAGAAGGTACTTACAGAAAAGTAAAATGCGGGAAACAAAAGCAAAAATGAACTACTGGGACCTCATCAAAATAAAAAGCTTCTACACAGCAAAGGAAACAATCAGCAAAAGTATAAGGCAACCGACAGAATGGGAGAAGGTATTTGCAAACGACATCTCAGATAAAGGGTTAGTATCCTAAATCTATAAAGCACTTATCAAACTCAGCACCCAAAAAAATAATTCAGTGAACGAATGGGCAAAAGACATGAATAGACACTTCTCCAAAGAAGACATCCAGATGGCCAACCGACACATGAAAAAATGCTCAACTTCACTCATCATCAGAGAATTACAAATTAAACCACAATGAGATACCACTTCACACCTGTCAGAATGGCTAACATGAACAACTTAAGCAACAGCAGATGTTGGCGAGGATGCGGAAAAAGAGGATCTCTTTTTGTATTGTTGGTGGGAATGCAAGCTGGTGCAGCCACTGTGGAAAACAGCGTGGAAGTTTCTCAAAAAACTAAAAATAGAATTACCCTATGTCCCAGAAATTTCACTACTAGGTATTTATCCAAGGGATACAGGTATGCTGGTTTGAAGGGAAACATGCACCCCAACGTTAATAGCAGCACTATCAACAATAGCCAAAGTATAGAGGAGCCCAAGTGTCCATCGATGGATGAATGGATAAAGAAGATGTGGTGTGTGCGTGTGTGTGTGTGTGTGTATATATATATATATATATATATACACACACACACATATAAAAACAATGGAGTATTATCTGGCAATAAAAAGGAATGAAATTTGCCATTTGCAACTACGTGGATGGAACTAGAGGTTATTATGCTAAGTGAAATTAGAGAAAGACAAATATCGTATGACTTCGCTCATATGAGGACTTCACTCATATGAGACAAAACAGATTAACATAAGGGAAGGGAAGTAAAAAGAATATAAAAAAAGGAAGGTGTACAAAAATAAGAGACTCATAAATATGGAGAACAAACAGGTTACAGGAGGCGGTGTGGGAGGGGGGATGGGCTAAATGGGTAAGGTGCACTAAGGAATCTACTCCTGAAATCATTGTTGTACTATGCTAATTTGGATGTAAATTTAAAAATAAATAAATAAAATTAAAAATTAAAAAGAAGAGTAAAATGCAATCATAGAAATAAAAATCTCCTTTGAATGCATTAGACAACAGGAGTGGACAATACAGATAGAAAAACAAATTTACTAATATCAAAGATCAATTTGACATTATTTCCGAAAATATACTGCAAAGAAATACATGTAAAGTAAAGTAGTTGAAATAATATATATTATGTTTTAGTAGGGAAATCCAATCTATGCACAATGAAGATCTGGGAAGAGTGAAACACAACAAATGATGCAGAAGCAGTAAGGAAATATAGTAAAAGAAACTATATTAAATGTAGTATATAATATATTTATATTATACTACATATTATATAGTTTATATATATTATTTATATAATTATATAATAATAATTTATATTATGATTTATATAATTTATATAATAGTATATATTACATAAATATAATATAGTAAAAGAAGTATACTAAAAATATAGTAAAAGAAACTGCTTCTCAGTTTGGGGGGGGGAAAGACATTTCCTATAATTGAGTAGACATGATTTTTTTATGCAAAATTAGTGGGAAAATTTCATAGTTAGCCATAATTTCATAGAATTTTAAATAAATGAAATCAGTAACTGTAAAATAAAGGTGTGATAAATTCAACCTAATTAAAATTAAGAACATCTGTTCAACAAGACATAAAAAGAATGAAAATTTAAACCACAAATTGAAAGAAGATATTTGCAACGAATATAACCAATAAATTATTTCATTTGTGGCGTACAAAAGACTCTTTAATATTAGTAAGAAAAAGACAGAACAATAGGCAAAAGACAAGAAGTTCATGGACAGAAAAGGAAACATGAATGGTCTTATGCATAAAAAGATGGTCAAACTCATAAGATTCTTCCCTCATAAATAACCAAGAAAAAGGCAAATTAAGAATGTATCAAGATAGGGGTGACTGGGTGGCTCAGTCTGTTGAGCATCTGACTCTTGATTTTGGCTCAGATCATGATCTCACAGTTCATGAGCTTGAGCCCTGCATGGGGCTCCACGCTGACAGTGTGGAGTGTGTTTGGGTTTTTCTGTCCTCCTTTCTCTCTGCCCCTTCACCAGTCGTGTTGTCTCTCTTCCAAAATAAGCATTTAAAAAAATGTATCAAGATATAATTTTACACCATTATATGGACTAAAATTAAAAGACTGACAATATAACTGTTGGAAACCATATGGATTTATAGGACTTGTAAAGTATTGCTCGGCAAGTATAAATGGCATTTACAATTTGACATTATTTTCCAATGGTGTACTGTTGGAGCACTTATGACCTGGTATATACTTCTGGAGAATCTTATGCACATGTGTATCAGGAGAAATGTCTAAAAATAAATGAAACAGTGATGCCATGATAGTAAATAATTCAAAACAATATAAGTGTTCATGGATAGAATAAAAAATAGGTGCTAATATTCTTACTACTATTAAATTATTGACTTTTAAATCTGAACAATGTCAGTTTAAGTATAGCTATTAAAGTATTAAAGATACTTTTTTTTTTACAATAAAGGAAATTTTCCTACCAAATCATTTTAGGTAACAGATGAAAATATAGCATAATAAATGCAATAAACACTAGAAAATAATGAAGATATTTTAAAGCAAACACATAGAAGGCACTTAACACTTTAGGGAAAACAAATTTACCATTTATGATCACAAATTTAAATGGTTTGCACTCATCAATAATAATATTTTTTACCCTTTATTATAATTAAACTGAAACAAAATTTTGGACAAACAAAGCAGAAACAAACTCAGAACTGTATTTAAAGATAAATGCATGAACAAATATATATTAAATAAGCAAATAAAAATAACATAACCACAATAATATGCTAATTAATAAAGTAAAATACAAAGCAAAAGATTAAATTGAGTTTCAACACATGATAAAATACAGCATCTTAACTTAAATGCTACCTCTTCAGGGACCATCGGACCTAAATTCCCTGTCCAGTCACCTCCTCTCACTTCCTTCTATTTTATGTTCACTGTATTATTTTTACGGTACCTAAAATTGTAACTACCTCTTTATTGTTTATCCTCCCTAACTAGGTTGCATATACAATGTGGCCAATCCTGTTTAAACAGAGATTGATGGTATTATTTAAAGAATATAACTAACAGTTTAAATGTGATATATGCTAACATGATATCCCACAATTAGGGGACATACTTTACTTTCGATTGTTCTTAGGACATTAAAAAGTAACAACTCAGTATGTCACCATTTAAATACAATATTTTATAGTCAATTCAAAAAAGAATTTATTCTATAGGGATTCTCACTACAGTGCAGCCTAATGAGAAAATGATAACATAACAACAGGAAAAATATCATTTGGATAAAAGTCCCAACCATTTTCTTGAGCATTTATTAGGTAAAAGTATAATAAAAAAACTATTAAAAAATACATAAAATGAGAACACTTTGTACTTAAAGACCCATCCAGTTTATAATTAATATTTTTTCATCTTGATGTATTTAACTCAAGAGGTTATGATTTTAAAAAGCAAGAATGATAGTAAAAAACTGAAATGTATAATAACGTTTTTAGTAATTAGGATGAAACATGATGTGGTATGTTGTGAGGACATCTAGTAGAGAGATATGAGCTAGGCTACAGATTTAGGGACAATTTTCCTTTCCTTTCACAAGAAATTGCTATACGATCATCAGAATATGAGAAAATTAAATATACACATTCATATCTAAATAGGACCTGTAAAGAAGGAAGGGAAACAAACAGCAGTTATACTGTTTTAGGGAGTATGAGTTGACAAACCCTCGCTCAAGGGTAATTTGTGAGCATTCATTGAACTAGCATTTCCACTTTGAGGAAGCTAACCTATAGAAACATTCAGATACGCACATCTGAAGGTAGATATTAGGAGCTTCACTGAAGAAAGGTCTATAATGACAGTGAGCTGGGAAGTACTAAAAGTCCTAAAAAGAAGGATGATTAAATATATAATTGCATATGTATGTAATAGAATATTATACAGCTATTAAAATTAATGAAGTACATCAATGTGTGCTGTCCAAGAAGCAGTTAATTCCTATTTTATATGTAGCAGCTAACAGTTCTAAAAGTCTATAACCTGATGAGCAATCCAATATAACATTAAGTTACAGCGTTACATATAATTATTTATAATACTAAGTTTCTGGAGAGCAATCAATAAAGTAAATTCCCAAATTGGAATAAAAGGGAAATAACTAATGAACGTAACACAGTAATCTAGATCTGTTCAGAAGGAACTTCTGTTTAGGGTCCTAGTAAAGCATTAAGGTGGCATTAGTCTAAACTTAATTTGTATAAAGCCTTGGAATATGGGAATAGGCTAATCTGGGAAAAGCATGCAGCAATTAATGGGAAAGGCAGATTCTAGATTCATTAAAAATTTTGAAGCACCTAATAAAATGATAGGAACATACTAAGTAGAGGAATTCATATATTGGTTGGGAAGAGCGCTAAGTAAACAAGCAATGTTGATAAAATGTAACTATTTTAGTGTCATATAATTTATTATTTGTGAATTGTTTTGTCCTCCTCCCTTGACTACAGTGAAAGTTCCATGGAGAAAAGATTTTTTTCCATTTAGTTTTATTCCAAAAGCTTATAGTTGTGACAGAGAATTAATAAGACCTCAATACAGATTATTTGATTAGATGAAGAAAGGGAGAGAGAAGAAGGGAAAGTAGAAAGGCGAGTGGGTGGGCTACATCAGATGTAGGTTCAAGGTACTGGAGGTGGAAGAATAATCAGATGTTTTCTAGAAGATATAAAACCGTGGCTGAGACCCGACACAAGATTGGATTTAGTGAATGTACTGGATTGTGTGAGATTGTTTTGTTCCTAGGTCAAATGGAAGACAGCTTAAAGGTAAATAGAAATGATTTCTGTGAAAATATTGTTTTAGTTTGCAGTTAATGTTCCTGTGGTCTATCCAAGGTGAAGATGTCCAGTAGATAGATAGATAGATAGATACATAGATACATAGATAGATACATAGATAGATAAATAGACAATGGATGGATATATGGATACATAGATGGACAGAATATATATACATGTTCTCTATATATTTCCTAGTAAGAAAAATAACCAGAAATGTGTTCACTGGATTTAGCAATGCAGAGGCCATTTGTGACCTTAATGAAAGCAATTTCATTGAAGCAGAGGGAGTGGAAACTAGTTTGTGGTGGGTTTAGGAGTAAAAGAGAGATGAGCACTTGGCATTTCCAGAACATGGGCAGTGTTTGTGAGATCTGATCTTGGTGAGTGCAGGAGACTAGCTGCTTACATCTGTGAATGTCTGTAGTTGTCATTTGCACTTCAGTTTTTTTTGTGTGTGTGTGTGAAGTAACAAACAAACCTAAGCTGTGTTTGCCTGTGGGAGAGGAAATATTCCTGCGGAAGTAGAGGAAAAAAAAATGTGTACACTGCACTACACTGTGGGTAAACTTCTTCCGTAAGCTTGAGGATATTTTCACTAGGAGCTTTGAGAATCCAACAGTATAAATATAACCTGACATTGATTGGCACGGGGGAAGATATGCCTGTCTATTATTTGTATGTGAAAGGAAAAGAAAAATAAACAGCTTTCATTAACAAGCAGAATAATCTTGTTCACCAGACCACATAAAATGCATTTAGTTTTTCTCACCACAGGTGTATAAGCTTGTACTTCTGATTGTTTTAGGGCACTATTAGTGAAGATATGAAAGTACTTCTGGGGATATTTGCAAATCATTTATTTCAAAGAATATGAAGTATTGAGACCTGAAACTCATGATTTATTGTTTATTGGGTATTCATCTGTTTATACAATGGAAAATTACCATAGAATTTCCATCTGTACCATTTTCTTACACTTTTTTCTGTTTCTTTCTTACCATCCTCCTTCACTCTCTTATTGTCTGCATTCCTTCATTCTCTCCACAAATTGTTATCAGTAAATATTTGTTGAAAGTTAATAGTATATTTTGTGTATGTTCTAGCATTAAAAGATAGATTTCAAATGAGCATAAGAGTCAATAACATTACATGTGTTTTGTTATATTTAAACTTATTGTGAAATTAACTCAGAAATATTCACCTATACCATATAAATATAAGTATCTTGTCTTTACTTTTAAAATTAGTTTTAAAATTGTGACCTATCTCACAGTATTACAATGTGGTAATTGACACATTTGTTTTTAAGCTTGTTTTACAATTAAGTGCCAATATTTGGGAATATGTAATTGGAAGAATTGTATATGGGCAAACCAACAAGCTTTCTTTGGAGCAACAGCTGTTCTGGTCACACCATGCCCCAAATGTCTCTGCCTAATACCCACGTTTTAAAAAGAAGTCTAATACAAATATGTATCTAAAATAATTTTAAATACCAGTACCGACACACATTTTAAATTGGCATACATAGGACCACTTCCATTATTTTTGTTATTCATTAAATTACTGATCTATATGTGGTTATATAGACATATGTAGGTGAAACAAAGATGGCTAAGACACAATCCCTGTTATCAAGTAGCTCAAATCATTTCTAATGTTAGACTAGAAGAGATGGGAATTCATGCATTTTTATGGCCACAGATAGAAAACCTCCTTTCTTAAAACTAGGATGAATCCTGAAGGAGAATTTCAAAAAGTGCATATAAAACAAGTCTTTATCTTTCATTCTCTCTCCTATCTAGTCACAGTTTTTGGCATGAAAGGCTTGCTAAAACTGAGAGATGCCCTAGGAGGGCAAATGTAAAGTAATCACACATGTTGTGGCTTCTCACTCTGACTTTGACAGTGGAGTTTTTTTTGTTTTTTTGTTTTTGAATGTTTATTTCTTTTTGAAAGAGAGATAGAGCACATACAGGGGAGGGGCAGAGAGACAGGAAGGCAGAGAATCCCAAGCAGGTTCCACACTGTCAGCACAGAGCCCGATGCTGGGCTCAAACCCACAAACCGTGAGATCATGACCTGAGCTGAAATCAAGAGTGGGACACTCAACCAACTGAACCACCCAGGAGCCCCAACACAGTGGAGTTCTTAATTGGGTTTCTACTAGTGTCTTAGAGTGTGACAGCACATGTTGGTAGATGTAAAGTGATAACATGTTTTGTAGTGATAAAAGTTGAGTCATTTGTACACATTCAAAATTTGCAGCACTTGTAAATATATTTGAACACTGTTTATAAGGACCCTTCTGCTTATTTCCTGTTCTTAATAATTTGAAAAATATATTATTTTAAAAAATGTTTTTTTTATTAATTTTGAGAGAGAGAGAGATGGTGATTAAGGGAGGGCAGAGGGAGTAAGTGAGAATCCCAAGCAGGCTCCACGCTGACAGTGTGGAGCCTGATGTAGGGCTCAAACTCATCAACTGCGAGATCATGACCTGATTCGAAATCAAGACTTAGACACTTAACTGACTGAGCCACCCAGATACCCCAAAAAATATACCATTTTTAAGCTTTTAGTTATAAATTATAAATACTTAATATCTTCCTTCTGTATGTCATTTTTACCATTATGTTTTCATATATAATGATACATTTATGTTATATATTTACTTATTATGAACATTTTTGTTTATATAAATTTACTTCTATAATGTAAGGAAGTATAATTGACTCATTCACCAAGCCCCATATAGATCCTTGTTGGATCCTCCAGATCCTCGTTGGTACTTCAGTGTGGCAAATATTATCAATATCTGTGCCATGGTGTTCTAAAACAAAAGAAAGAAAAGCAAAAGGGTAGGAATTGCTTCACTGAGTGACTTCTCAATTTGTGATGATGGAAAAGCAGGTATATCTTTGTAGTAAGATCAGTGGTACTCTCATCAGCTAGATTATTACATTGTGAAATTTTAACCCATAAATAATATTACAAAGTATGGCCCATGAATCTCACGATTTTATAAAATGTCCAAGTTTTAAGCATATATGGGTAAGAAACATTATTACTGATTTCATTTGTGCTCCATAGAAAAAGCATAGTATGCTCCTTTTCAAGTCCTTTATAGAATACACATAAAACTTCTCATCGTAACAGTCCAGGTATATAAGCTGGCTGATATTTTTCTTCTTATGACCTAAAACAGTCTTTTTGGTCAAAAACCTTGATGGCAGTTGTATTTAAAAAAAAAATTATATGGCAACTGTATCTTAAAATTTACTTCTAGAATTTGAGATCATTTCATCACTAAAAGATACTGGTAGGTGGTATCCAGAAAGAGAAAATTAGGCATTCTACTACAATCTTTTCTATTGAGGCCACTGGGGGCTAAACATTTCTCATTTTAATGTGCCTCAGTATTGATACAACATGAAATTAATGGTGTTCAAAGAAGCAAGTGAATTACAAAAAAACATTAAATGTGAGTTTCAGTTTTGATACATGTGTGATTGTATTTATTTTTTTTTAGTAGATGTGAGATAGTAGCATGGTATAGTCTCCAGAATCTTTGTTCCATTAATTTGCTTATCTGTTATTGCCAAGCATTTATCTCAGAACTGAGGATATAGTTGTGAACAAAACCAACTGAGCTACTGCCCTCAAGAAACTTGCATTCTAGAAAGGGATAAAGGCAATAAAAAAATAAACTATCAAACATATAGATGGTAAATGCTGTAGAGAAAAAAAATAAGTGTAGGTAAGGATAATAAGGAATGCTGTGGTGGGAGATGTTATATGACTTTGGATGTCAAGAAAGATCTTACCAGTTAGATAACATCTGAACAGAGATCTGAATGAAGTAAGAGTGTGCTTTGACAGAAATCTGGGAGAAAGTATTTCAGACAAAAAAAGTACAAATGCCATGAGAAGATATGGAATGTGTTTATGAAAAATCAAGGAGCCTGGACTTCTAGTTTGTTGCCACTCTTCCTAACAAGTAAAAGACTAAATGAACAGGCTGGAAAATCAACTCTTTTTGGATTAGTAAGAGAGAAAAGGGACCCAGAGCAAATGGCTTCCCCCAGGATTGGAGAGACAGACAAGTACATACAGGGAATCACAGCTTACTGGAGTAGAGACTCATGAAAAGAAACTTCCACAGGAACTAGTGCCAAAGAAGGAAACCTGATCTGTAATTGACAAATTGCTTGAGGCTTCTTGTAGACAAGTCTGAGAGTAAAAATCTCAAGGGAGACCTAGTCAAAGGGAGGCTTCTGCACAGCAAAGGAAACCATCAGCAAAATGAAAAGGCTCAACCTAGGGAATGGTAGAAAATATTTGCAAACCACTTATCCAATAAGGGGTTAATATCCAAAATATACAGAGAACTCTTACAACTTTGTAGCAAAAAACCCTAAATAACCCAATTTAAAAATGGGCAATGAATTTAGAGATTTTTCCAAAAGTATATAAATGGCCAACACATACATGAAAAGTGTTCAAAGTCACTAATTATCAGGGAAATGCAAATCAGAACCACAATGAGATATCGCCTCCACCCACAAGAATTTGTACTCTCAAAAAGATAAGAGATAATAAAAGCTGGAAAGGATGTGGAGAAAAAGCTTAAGAGGCCCAGCTTTCAGCCTATCTTGGCTTTTGACATATTTTTCTCATTAAGCTTAATCATTTCTAGCTTTTCATTTAAAATGAATGACATATGACACTTCTTTTCACTTGAACACTTGGAGGCCATTGTAGGGTTATCATTTGACCTAATTTCAATATTGTTTTATCTCAGGGAATATAGAGGCCTGAGGAGAAGGTGAGAGATGGGAAGAATGGTTGGTGAGATGGAACAGTCAGAGCATTCACAGCATTTATGGATTAAGTGCCCTCCCTTATATGGGTATAGTTCATGATTCCCCCCCCCCCAAACAGTTATCAATAGTAATATCGAAGACCACTGGTCACAGATTACCAAACAAATATGATAATGATGAAAAAGTCTGAAATGTTGCAAGAATTTTCAAAATGCGGTACAGAGATACAAAGTGAGCAAATGCATTTGGAAAAATGGAGCCAATAGACTTAATGCATGGTTGCTACAAACCTTCGATTTGTAATAATTTTTAATGCAATATCTGCAAAGTTCAGTAAAGCAAAGAACAATAAAATGAGGTATGCCTGTACTTTGTTTTGAATAATAAAAATAAAGGGCATCAGAAATGACATATATATGGAAATTAGACAAATAATTTATATTCCAAAAGTATAATTTGTTAGAGATATATTAATTTTTAAATATGAATTAAAATGTTCTTCTAAAATATATTTTATATTACTATAGATATGGCTACTTCCATTGTCAAATATTATCTTTTTTAGCATTGTTGCTTTGTCAACTGATTTAAGTTATATAAACTTAGGAAAGATTCTACTCTGTGATTTCCATAAAATGTACTGTTTTATTTTATTCCATGAACAATTAAAAAAAAGAAGATAATAGATTTTCTCTTCCATTAGCAAATTAGTAAAGAATCATGGGAGATATATTGTACAAAAGGACATGTATTGAAAAAATCATTATCAATTTGATTTTTAATATATCATTTATAGAAGAACAGATGGTAGAGTTCTAGTTATAAGCAATGAAATATAAAAATCACCTACCTTGATGGTTTTAGGAGGCAATTTGCATTATCAAATTAAGTTAGAAAAAAATAGGAAACTTAATTCTATAGATGACATTATTGGTAGTTTTATTTTCCTTCTGATCTTATGTATTTCTTATCTCTCATGATTGCATAGCACCTCATATTATTCCTCTTTTCATTTTTCCTCCTATTCAGTCAGTCTAGTATTCTGAGGCTAATTTTTTAGAGATTTAAAACCAGATTCTCGTGTGAAAATCCATTTATGTTAAAGAATTCATATGAAATAAAAGGACTATTGAATCAAAGCACAAAGTAGTTCATTAAGATGTATTATAGAAGTGAATAATGTCCTAATAAATAGTTTTAGACTTCATTTTCATAACTAAGAATTTAGTTAAGCATATCTTAATTTATTTCCTTAATTAATACCTACTTTGTAAGTTAAGTAAGAGAAAGCTGGAAATTTAACCTGCATTTTACTATTTGTAAAACGGTGCAAAAATATTCTATACAAGTTGTAATCGTGCATGACTTCAATCAGATATTTGGAGACCTATTTCAATTGCCTGCAGTGTTAGCTATTCAAACTGAAAATATTCTGTAAGATTCCCTTATAACTTCAGAACCAGATGACTCATTTCCCTTAGACAGCTCAGCTTGTGCAATTTTAGCTGTGGAGAATGAGCTGTCCATTACTCTTTATCACCATTCTCTGCTGAATGCGTTTGCTCTTTCTTCCTTTCCATTGCTTGTGTTTGTTTATCTAATTTGGATTATTAGCATGCCATAATGGTCTATAATTTTTCCCCCTCAGTCATTTACTTCTCAGGCAGGAAATTTCTCAATGCTCCTGAGGACAACAATAACACGTGATTTGTTTTTGTTAAAGGAAAGTCACATAATTAAAAAGTTTGGAAGAGACTCATGTCTTTAAGAAAAGCTTTATTCAAACATTGATGTAGAATATTTGCCCATGTTTTTTCCTGTAAATATACATAAAGGAGATACAGTGAGTGACCTAAGTGATAAATTCTGGGCATAGCAATCCTTAAATTCATCAAGTTTTTTTCTTTCTTTTTTTTAAAAGGTTTTTTTTTTTTTTATTTTTTATCTTGAGAGAAAGGAGAGAAAGAGAGGGAGAGAGAGAAAGACAGAGAGGGAGAGAGAGAGAACTCCAAGTAAGTTCTGCACGGTCAGTGCAGAGCCCGATGTGGGACTCAAACTCACCAAACTGTTAAGATCACAACCTGAGCTGCAATCAAGAGTCAGAGGCTTAACCAACTAAGCCACCCAGGCACCACTGTTTTTTACATTTTTACTATAACTATTATAGTGTTTTAGGAATTATGAAAGATAATTCAGTTCCTATTTGTGCACTGCATAGATTGTGGTGCAGATCCTCATATCAAACTTACAAGGTTCAAATCTGTACTCTGTCAGTTTCTACGGAGGAACCTGTAGGCAAATTATTTAAACTCTGTGCTTCAGTTTCCTTACCTGAAAAAAAAAAAAAAAAGAATATAGTAATGGTTCTCCTTTGGCCTGTTGTAGGGTTGAGACATGAAGCACTTAGAACAATTCCTGGTCAAGAGCAAGAATTCAGTTAATGTTAGCTATTGAAGGATTTTTGATAGTGTAGGGAATTTTAGGCAATATATACAGATAGAACAGAGAAAAATGGAATCATTTGAAATCCTACCACTGAGAAATAAGTGACTAACATTCTGAAGTGTTTCAGTCTTAGTCTGCACTTCTACATTTTTATGAAAAATGGAGTTATAGCATACATCTTAGTTTATAATCTCATGTAGTTCATTTAAAATAATATGTAAAATTTCCATTTAATCACATATTATACTACATATTATTTAAATGTCTTCATTATCACAGTGATGTGGTATTTATATATCCAATGTCCCAGAGCTGAACATGAAGTTTTCATACAGGATTGATAATTGATTGATTTAGCTACCATCAACAATGCCTCAGTTGTTGATACTGTTATAATGGCTATCATTTTATGTATTTACATATTTAAGATTATTTTCTTAAGATATGTAAAACATTTCCTTTCATTTTTAACCTTCAGTTCTTAGTTATGCCTCAGAGCAAACTAAAACTGATCCCACTTCAAATGTTTGGGAACATACGACTCATAATCTCATAGAGATACACAGAAAAAATTTCTTAATATTTCCTTATTGTTTTCCTCTGAAAACTCTTTGATGTTCATGGGAGCTTCTCCAGAACAAACTTAACACTCAAGATGCTGACCAATGGTGACATACAGAGGGGGATACTACTTGCTGTTAATTACACAACACAGTTGTTCTTTTATAAAATAACACTGAATCATATTTAA
Organism: Herpailurus yagouaroundi; assembly: GCF_014898765.1. Taxonomy (NCBI): domain Eukaryota; kingdom Metazoa; phylum Chordata; class Mammalia; order Carnivora; family Felidae; genus Herpailurus; species Herpailurus yagouaroundi. Next base: position 84,090,731 of record NW_024412388.1, on the reverse strand, counting down.
TCAGAATTGTACAAATTAGTCACTTTATATATTAGAGATTTACATTAGTATTCTTAAAATAGGTAATTTAAATCTAAATCTATATTATGTACATGTATATTCTGAATGTTCATGTAAAAATGGTATTTACATGGTATATACATGTAAAAGGAAACCTTTTAGTGTTTCTGCTGCCCACATAACGTAACATAACATAACATAACGTAATGTAACATAAATAACATAGCGTAACATAAATAACATATAATTGCATATTACAGCTCAACTTCCCATCTCCTCTGCCGTGACAATTGTACATCATCTTTTTTTTTTTTTAATTTAAGTTTATTTTATTTATTTTTGAGGCAGGGGAGGGGCAGAGAGAGAGGGAATCCCAAGCAGGCTCCACACTATCAGTGAAGAGCCTGATGCGGGGCTTGAACTCACAAATGATGAGTTCATGACCTGAACTGAAATAAAGAGTCAGACGCTTAAGCAACTGAGCCACCTAGATGCCCCACTTTTTACGTCATCTAAAAGAACTGTTTTGGGTTTATTTGATCTAGTCAATATGGCACTTCAGGAGAATGGCCACTTATAATCTCTAAAAAGTTCATAACAAATGATAATTTCTCATGTTAAATAAATAGATGTTTTAAAGCTTTCCATTGATAGGAGTATTTCAAAAATATTTTAAATGTTCATTTCATCTTGTTTCATTTCTTATTATTGTATCTTCTCTGTGGATCTTACCATTTATCTATATAAATAATCTTGTGTTTTGCATTTTCCTGGCCCATCCATTTATTTTTTAAAAGTCATTTGGTATAGAGATGTAGCTTGTCATTTGGGTTTTTTTTTGATTATAAGAATCTTTGTGAGTTTAATTGGTCTATTAGTACTTGTATTTGAATGCTGTATCTTAGGCCCTCCCCATCTTTATCATGTCTATGATATTTTTTTTTGCTGAAATTTTCATTTTTTTCTGTAGATTAACAAACCATAAACTCTATTTTGATTCTGTAAGTGTGTGATATTAAAATTTTAACATACTTGAATTAATTGAATTCTCTACCATAGTCAGTAAATACCAGGGTCAGTAAATGGGAGTCGGGCTTTTTTGAATCCCTTGATTTAAATTGATACATTTAGCATGCTTTTATTTCCTAACAGTCACTTATGTTGTTTTGTTAGGATAAGCTTGTGTTTACAGTTACAGTATGTTTTATGTTTTAGGTGCTATGAAACTTCCCTTTTAAGAATAATTTTAAATATTGTCACTAAGCTTCATACATATGTTAAGGATAATTATATTGCTGCAGATTTCTAAGTTTTGAAAATAATTTTATTCCTCATTTATCTTTTTTTTTATATTACATCTTTTCTTTACTTAATGGAGTTCTTTTTGAATAATTATTTGAGTTTTTCTTTTGTAAAAATTATATTCTTAGTTTTCAGTAATGACTGTATCCCAAAAGTATTTTGTTATTTTGAAGAAAATTTATAGTTAGTTCAATGTCAGACACATTGTGTGACATAGCATAGTTCTAAATTCCTAGCAGTTAGTTGGAAACAGAAGAGTGATTTTAAGTGGAGGTCAGCAGAGCAAGTTAGATTTTAGGGTGAAAAACTAAAATTGATAGCTGGGGCAGTTATTTCCTCTACTTTCCCTTTATTGTTCTTATTTAGTTCTATAAACCAAAAAGCAGTTTATTTCATGTACTGCTTTTTGTTTTGTTTTTTTTTTTGTGTGTGTGTGTTATTTTTTAAAAAATCACTTCTTGGGGCGCCTGGGTGGCGCAGTCGGTTAAACGTCCGACTTCAGCTCGGGTCATGATCTCGCGGTCCGTGAGTTCGAGCCCCGCGTCGGGCTCTGGGCTGATGGCTCGGAGCCTGGAGCCTGTTTCAAATTCTGTGTCTCCCTCTCTCTCTGCCCCTCCCCCGTTCATGCTCTGTCTCTGTCTCAAAAATAAATAAACATTAAAAAAAAAATTAAAAAATCACTTCTTGATGACTTTGTCTGTTATAGAAACACATGATGAAGTAATATTTTAAGAAATTAAAAAATTAGTAAACAAGCGAATAAAAAAGAAAATAAAAAGTCTGTGTTTATTTTTTCTATGTTTTTAAGACAATGATGCTAAATATTTCCCTGTCAAGGTTTCATGTAATTTGAATAACTACAGACTTTTTATCATGATTTAGTAAGATTCTATGTGATTCGGATCCTGTCCACCTCTCCTGTTTTACTTTCTGCTATGATATACTCTATCATGCTTTAGGCACAGTGGCCTTCTTATTTACCTTAGAATTAGTCAAGGTCTATTATGATCTTAGAAAGGCCTTCTCTGACCATTCTGTTCATTCTAGGCCCATCTTTGTCACTATCACATTATCTTCCTTTCTTTCCCCCAAGAATTTAACTATCTGAAGATATCGGTGTTAAATATTTACATTTGAAGTGTGTATGTTTACTATATTTCAAATAGATATTTTAAGTATATGTTTATATTATCTCTTTCCCTCCATAAGAAGGGATCCTTTGTCATAAGAAGACAGAGAACTATAATATTTAGAATTAGCTCTGTAAGTTCTGTTAATTTATTTCTACTAAATCTATACAAATTAAATTCATAGAAATGATTTATTAATGCATATGTTACAGAGTATCACAGTGTAGTGCTCCTCAATTAATAAAGAAATGTGTTTATTATTAAATCTTTTTACTGGATTATTGCTAAACAAGATCAGCCTGATTGTGTGCTGTAATAAGTGTTCAAAAAAAATCAAACTTACATTTTCAACTTGGCTGGGGGAAATGAAAATTCTCATACAGCCAGTATCATATTGTTCATTGGGGATTGTGAGAAAGCCCCATGGACAGTGGATATAGGTCAGACAATGGAATTATTCTAAGCCATAATATAATGCTATATGGGTATTTTTTTACTCTGTTTTATTTTGTCTTAAAATTATAGTCAAGTTACATGTAATCAAATTATGATAAGGAAAATTATGACAAAATCATGATCAATATACTGAAGGGAAACATAATTTGCTATGAGGAAAATAGCTTCTGCCACTAAATCTTTATGTTCTAGTGATTAAAAGTGTAATTATAATTCCTCAGATATCTAGATTGGGGGTTGAAGAGGGAGTTATTGCTATAGTGAGAAGCTGTAAAGCAATATTTTGTTGATTATGTTCAAAACTGGTTAAATGCATAGGACAAGTTGTCCAGTTTTGAGCTCCATTAATAAAAAGGAAGTGGGGAACCTGAAGTGGATTTCTGAGATAAGCACATGTATAAATTGAGAGTTAAAAACAAATCAGAATGATGAAGCAAGGCTAAAGGATTGGATTGTTCAGGCTTGAGACTAGAAGAGTGGGGAGTTAATAACAGTCTTTAAGGATGAAGGGTTCTTACAAAAGAAAGATGACTAGCTGTTTTTCATCTCTAGTGAGTACAGAACAAGAGGATGGGATTTAACAAATATTTATTGAACATCTCCACTGAGTGCAGAACAAGAGGATGGGAAGCATAAGGGCTTTAGATTAGAACTGAAGAATATCCTAAGAGTGAAGATTTTAATTCCTTGAGAGGTTGTGAATTTTGTTTTTTGGAAGTCTCTTAAACAGTATAGATTTTCACTTCATAACTCTACCAGTAGACAGTAGTGTCAATTCAACAAACATTTATTGCATTCTTAAAGCCCCCTCCAGTTCAGTGATCTTAGCAGTCTGTCAATGAATAGATTGCTGAGCAGATCTTTGTAGAACTAGCCAATATTTAAGCTATTTAAAATAAAAATAATAATGGGACGCTTGGATGGCTCATTGGGTTAAGTGTCAGACTCGTGGTTTTGGCGCAGGTCGTGCTCTCACAGCTTGTGAGTTCCAATCCCACATTGGGCTACACCCTGCCAGTGGGGAGCCTGCTTGGGATATTCTCTCTCTCTCTCTCTCTCTCTCTCTCTCTCTCTCTCTCTCTCCTTCTCTCCCCCTCCCCAATTAAAATAATTTAACTTAAAAACATAATAATGATAATTATGTTAATTATAATTATAATAATTTAATGTAATTAGTAGAAGAATAGAATTAAAAGGTATTAATTGTAGCATTTAGTAGAGAATCATTATACAAAATAAGTACCTACATTGTAGAATATGTATATATATATGTATATATGTATATTTAATATGTATGTAATGCTTAATTGATGTAGTAAGATATTCAAATTATTCAAATACATTAGATAGATGTCTTCTGATAGAAATAAATATTAGAGAAGAAACCATCTTGAGTTGCAGCTTAATGTGATTTTTCTTAAAAATGTCCATTTGAAAATTAAGCTCTGTAAGAATTTTTCTTCTTTGTAATTTTAACATACTCATTAACAATTTAACTTTATATGTCTGTTATTCTACTAATGATTATAGCCAATATGTAGTTATTCTAACAAGGATATCAAGAAGCTGCTCAATTTATCAAATTAAAATATTTAATATGTTTAATAGAAGTATTTATGTATTACTAGTGGCCATTAAAAAAATAAAATTAAGATATACTTACCATCTCCCATGAAGAAGTTCAGTTAAGAACAATCAATAAAGCAGTGCTTATCAACAGAGCTACCACCTACCAGAGAAGTTCTGGGACTTAAGCCCACAGTGGAAAATGTCTGTGAAGTCTTTCCTTTGTTTAATTTTAATATTCATGAAAATTTCGTATTTTGTATGGTTTTTATTCACTCATTGAACACCTAGTATGGGTCAGGCACTCTTTAATGCCCTGGAGACACAACCATGGACAAAATAGAGGGAAATTGCTTCTCTTATGTAGATTGCATTCTAGCTTGATAAAATTAGTAACAAACAAATAAGTAAAATATATAGTGTATCAAATTTGTTTAAGATCTATTCATTTGTTAAAATATTTGAATTGCTTATGCTGAGGAACAAATAATTTTTTCTCCCCAGCTGCTCCTTTTGAGTAGCTGGAAGGATGCTGTTTCAATGATCCTATCAGTGTCAGGAAACTGGTTTAAATTAAGAAGTACTTATGTTACATATTCATTTCAGCCATGTGGTGATTATTTTTCTTTGTTTAGCCTTTTATATTGGAGATTGCACATAGTCATGTGGGGAGGGATACCATGTGTCCTTTTACACTGCCCTCTAAGTGCATCCAGATAATCACTAATAAGAGATATCCAGAATCAAGTCAAAGAGGCAGTGCGGTGCAATGTTTCTAGGCTGCGTTGATGGAAATTTGGATCAGTATATTTTTTGATGACAAGTTAAGCCACTTGTGGTTTATGATGGGGTGAAAGGGTCACTAATCTTTTGGTCAATCTTCTCTTGTCTCTGTGATAATCTCATAAAAGGACCAGTTCAGAGAATAATGATGACTGATAATGCTATTAATTTAAAAACTGATACTGTAATTTCCATCACATGTAAATTATCTCAGCCTTGCAATCTACATAATCAACTCTCTTCATTCAGTTTTCGAATTTCATTTTTGTTGCAGCATTTTGGTTATGTACCATAAATACACGTTTTCCTTATAATTTTGTTTGAATCATGTCCAAAACTTTGTAATAATATTTAAGTAGGTTTGATTTACAACTCTACATTAGGTTGAACAATGAATTTAAGTTGATTTACCTTCTTTTAGTTTCTCACCTCTGACAGAGCATCATTTTTCCTTCATGAAGAAAAACTCTTGACTGACAGTTTCCTTCAGTGAAGTACAGCAGAAAAATCTATGCACATTCCTGTCTATTTCATTAAATATTCACTAAAAATACAGTTATTGATACTTCAACCTTTAAAAAAAGTAAAACTTGACTGTTTTACCACTCAAACCTATTGAGAAAAAAAGGCAAATTCTTAGAGATAATTTATAATTTGAGAATGGGGCTTGGAACGTTTGGAAGGTGGCATGGCCCAGATGCAGGTTTTTGTACTTCTGCCTTTGATGAATTTGACATCATGGTGCACATAACTCCATTCATTTTGTTTTTCTAATCATGCAATTCTGCTTAATAATAAAAAGTTATATCACAGGAAAAAAAACTCAAAAAGCCTACTGAAATTTTTAACTTTAAATATTTGGGAAATGCACACATCATCACAGTCGAATAAAATGGTAAATATGGCAAAAATAGGGAAAATTAGTTATATTCATACAAGAAAAATACAGTATCTGGCTACCCCCTGTTTTCAACCAGTTATTCAGATGTCATTTGAATGTATTACATTTTATGGTTTGGACATATATAAATAACCATTTTCTTTTTTTTAAAGTCGTTTGTTTGTTTGTTTTGAGAGAAAGAGAGAGAATCCCAAGCAGGCTCCATGCTATCAGCAGAGAGCACAGTGCAGGGCTGGAACTCACAAACTGAGAACCCGACCTGAGCTAAAATCAAGAGTCTGACACTTAACCACCTTGAACCATCCAGGCACCCTGATAACAACCATTTTCTGCTTGGATGCTTCTTTTATGTCCAAAGCATATTCAACCAAAATGCTACAACATTGGACTTCAAAAATTTATTCTTATTTCATTAAACATGTGGGGAGGTATTCTCTTTCTTTTTTCTTTGTTGTAAGTTATTTTAAACACTTTATAATTTTTAATACTTTCTTAAGTTATATATTTTAATGCTATGTTTTCCAGTAAAAACCCATTTAACTCCATCTCATAGATTGTTATTTTTTTCATTTTTCAGTTTTTGTTATTATTCTTAGTATACTTCAAAAAAGGAATGATTTTGTGGCAAAACGTGCCCTAAGCTTGTCAAATATAAACAACTGTCTGGGAGTACATTTATAATGTAAATGATAAATAAAATGTCAAAGGGTATGAATAGGAAATATCTAAAAGAGAAAAGATAAGCAGGCAATAAACACATGAAAATATGTTCACTCTCATTAGTAGCCAGAGAACTATAAAATGTCTTGTAGTCTCAATTTGCAAACATTTAGGAGATTAATAATATCCAGCATTAACAGTTTCAGGTCACTAAGCACTTTCATACTTTGCTACTGTATTTTGGATTGGTACAAACTTGGTGAATATGCTGATAATGTATGCTACAATGAAAAAAAAGATCTTAATATTTCTGCTATGAAGAATTTATCCCACATTAGGAGAAATTACCATCACCCATGTCCAATAGTCTGTATTATTACTCATAATAATAAAATGCCATGATTAAAGTATATTTTTATCATTAATAAAATTGTTAAACAAAATATGGAATTTGAGCTGTTTTTAGAATTTTAGACATATTTATTAATTGGTAAGATATCCATATATTTATTTTATTTGGAAAAAAAAATTGCCGACTTTTTGTAAAGTTGGACCCCACTGAAACACGCACACACACATACACAGAAAGAGAGAAACCACGACATAAAACATATGTTTTTTTTTTTTTTTTGCTTTTTAAAAAAATTTTTTTAACGTTTATTTATTTTTGAGACAGAGAGAGACAGAGCATGAACAGGGGAGGGGCAGAGAGAGAGGGAGACACAGAATCTGAAACAGGCTGCAGGCTCTGAGCGGTCAGCACAGAGCCCCACGCGGGGCTCGAACTCACGGACGGTGATATCATGACCTGAGCCGAAGTCGGACGCTTAACCGACCAAGCCACCCAGGCGCCCCCATAAAACATATGTTTATGTGAGCATGGAATCCTCTATAGAAAGATAGTAATTATGGTTAAAATGGCTAGCACAGAGAAGTGGAATTAGAAATTAGGGTAGGAGATGATAAATTTGTATATAAATTGTTAAATAAAATTTGAAATTAAAGAAAAACTAAACTTAAAAATGCTAATTTGGGGGGCCTGGCTGACTCAGTGGGTAGAACATAGGACTATTAATCTTGGGATCATGAATATAAGCCCCACATTGGTTATAGAACTTACTTAAAAATAAATATTTAAAAAATGTAATTTGTTTATAACATGCAGAACTTTCAGCATGTGATTTTTATTGGGAGTATACTGTAAAAAGAGTAAAACTTGATATATTTATTAGTAAAATATTTTTAAGGAAGTTGTGGAAACTGTTGATGTATTTTCTAGGAGAGAGTTTTGTCTGTTGGTTTAATCAAAAAAGAAAGAAGTCTGGTTTCTAAGGCTACAAACTTATTTTGCAGAAAATTGGTTTACAAGGATCTGCTGAAATCACTGATTCTAGCTTCTATACTCTTTTTTGGGCTAGCACTGGGTTCTGTTAACCTAATATGACTTCAGGATTTATAATGTTAAATTTAATAATAATGCTCAGTTTCCATTTATTATCAATTGCTTAATGCACATATATACATTTTTTTCTACTCTGAGATTTCATGGAAAGGACACTATATTGGGTAACATTGGAAAATGTGACTCTATTAATGTGACTTTGTTGGCAGGCGATATTTCAAAACTTTTTTCACAAAATATTTTTCATTAAGCTAATGTTCCTGGAAAAGTCACCCTTTTTTCATTTGTTTTCTCATTTGTTTTCATTGTTTTTGAATACGCTCATACTTTTTTTAACTGTTACACCCAGCCATTTTGGTAAATTACAGTGTGAAAGTATAGAGAACTGGAATTTTTATCTTTGCTAATTCTAAAGTGTTTGATATAGTGAGAAGCACACCAAACAAAATGCTTCCTGGTATAGCTAATTAAATATAAACCAATGTCTAAGACTTTGATTTTTATCCTGATTACTGAGCTTTTATCAGAATTTCTTCTGGTCTATTCTGTTTAGTCAGAGTAAATCAAAATACAGCTATAATTTGTGATTATCAGAATAAAAGGAGGTAATTTATTTTTTATTTCATACCTTTTGAAATGAAAGTCATATTTTTATCAGAAAGAAAATCATATATTGACAGATGCTAAATAACTTGATACATATTTCAGATACACAGATACTGTTTCATGTGCCTGTGGCATTGAAATACATAGTAAATATATCTTAGAATTTATACTCAAATCTATACCTCTGTATGCCTCCTATCTGCCATGTTAGATTTTTACCTAATCAATATTTAAAAAAAATTAATGTTACATTCAAGTGTTTAGTTTCTTAGGATAGATGTTCATGAACACTGAATTTATACCTTCCATATTGATCTACTTATTGCTGATACTTAAGATTTTAGAATTGAAATTACTTATTATTCTTGAGAATATGAATATTTAATCAGTTCCAAACTTTTGAAATAACTGGTGTTTTAGAAACCAGAAACAGAAATTATAATAGGAGTTTAGACTATAATATATTGCTGTAAGGATAATTATTAAGGGAAAACACAGCTGACATTTTCTGATTTATGCACACAATCAGAGATGGAGTCCAAGGACTGTGACATAATTATCTTCATGCTAACAATTTTTGTAAATCTCTTGACAGAATTTTTGCTAATTTTAAAATGCCTTCTGAAGATTAGCACTTAAAATTGTTGGGGAAAATAGCACAATTTATTAGCAAGGGTATAATTGTAAACCTTCTAAATACTCATTGTGAATATCATTTAGACAGTAACTCCTGCTTTAGCAGCTGGTATATAAGACACCAGTTTATGGAATCTTGAAACAACAGAGAGTGGAATCTAATTAAAGAGGATTACATGCCAAAGAAAAATTATTAAAAACAGACTAATAGACAATTGTTATGAATTTAGAAGTCTCTGCCAACTTCGCATTTTCATACAAATTTATGTAAGTAACTGTCAAGTAAAAGCCTTTAATTTTTCAAAACCAAAAGGATGTTACAAGGCTTTATGTTTTGCGACTTAAAAGTGATTGCTTTTCTGAACTTTACGTTAATGCAAGAATTTAAATGGTTCTATTACTCTTTCCTCACAAATTTAACATACACCAGTGATTTGAAAGATAAATAATTAGAAATACTCTTTTAGGTTTTCTTATTTGTTTGATATTTATCTAATACCAAGCATCCCGTACTGCATATAGGGAAACCTTTGGCATATTTTTCCTTTTTAAACAAAAATCAGCTTATCAATTTAGGTACTGTTAATGGAAGTTTATGTTGAATTGGTTTGCATATTTTTCTTTGTGATTTAATTTAAAATTTGTGATGCACTGAAGATGGTTAAATGTCAGTATCCCAATCTAGCAAATGCTGCCTCTCTGTTTGAATTGACTCACTTTGCTCCCATCTCAAAGGTTTTTTTTTTTTTTTACAGATAAGGGAATTGAGATAGATAAAGTGATACATAGGCAGCTATTAATTATTATGTTTAAAATAGAATATTGAAATAAGTGGTCCTTCTCAGTATTAGAGAAAAGTTCCTATCTGTGAATATACCTAGTGCCTAACTTTACATCTTACACACTCTGTATGGTATTGTTATAATACATCATGCATTGCATTTACAAAATTCTGTGGTGTAAATTGACTTTTGTAGATTTTGACTAAATTAAACATAGTATAAATTAATTGTTAAACATAGGGAATGATGTGTTTTCTAAATAATTAATAAATGCATGAACAAATACATTGGATTCAGTAAATGAGATATTTGTGTAGCAGTCTTGTGTAATATTCCTAACAATAATCCTTTATATGAAAATTTTAACTATCTAAAATTGTTTTAGAGATACAGAGAAATACCACAGATGTTCTGGGTAATAATAGTGGAATTGTTTTTCCTTTGTGACCCTTCATCCTTGCCCCCAAAGTTCTCTTCATCTGTTTAGATGGCACCTGTTCCAGGATTGCCTGCTACCTTGGAAGGAGACTCCCCAAGGACAAGGAATTATTTTAAATTTAAAGCCTCCAGATTAAATCTAGAATAAGTTTAAGCTCCTACAGAACTAGAAAAACCTATGGTTTTCTGGTGGTGATAATTAATTCAATGATGTGGTAATCAATACTGATGTTAGTCAAAACTATTAGTAAATATTTTCCTTTTAAGTTTCCATATGTCAAATAGCTATTGGATCATGGTGGTTGATGGTCATTTTAATATAGATTGCTCAATGCTGGCATCAGTTCTTCCATGCGATAACAAATCAGCCAGTACATGAAGCATTTGGTACTGTGAATTTATTAGTATTAAAAAATGAATTTAATATTCTGTTTTGGTAAAAAGACATTTTATAGAAGCTAATTCATAAATATATCATACCTGAAGACTTATCTTTTGGGAAAGTTTTGATCTTCTTGGAATTAGTTTTCTCATAGTAGCCTAATTTAACATAGCAGGGCACAGAATATCCACCAGAAGGGCATTTGAAGGTACATGAAGTCCTCTCATTCATTTGAAGATCATAACAAGGAAACGCCTGCAGGGAGCTAACCTGTACTGCTAACTCTGGTCTGTACCCACCCTGGTACTAAAGAAGTGTTTAAATGTGAGAGCACATAGACAAGCTTAGGAGACAGATAAGATGATCAAAACATCCATTCCTTCTGTAGCTTTCTGTCCATCTTCCATTGCATCACTGAACATAGCAAGGTGAGTTTGGCCAGTAGGTTTTTGCCATTCATCTAGAAAATATATACAAAAATACTATTTTGTAGGTATCATAAAGCTGAAATGGAATGGGGGGCTGCTGGAAATGAACTGGGAATTGAAGCTAAATCTGGAGAAAATGATACAAATATAGATTGATTTACAATACAACCTTTTCACCCCACTTTTCTTATTATTATCAGATTCTATAGATACCAATAGTTTCTGGAATTTTCAGGTTTTTTTGTTTGCTGTTTCTCACTATATTAGCAACTTGTAAAATACTTATTTGGAAGTCCTTGTATTCTTGGTATATTTGACTTGCAAATAATTTTCTTTTTGATTTTGATTATGATTATGATTATTTTTTATCAGAAACTACACTTGAGTGTGACTTGTGAATATATATAGGAAAAACTATTTTAAAGGGTTTGGGAGATTCAGTGGCAGATCAAGATTTGTTTGGGATTCTGCCAAAATTTGCATTAAAAGGGATTAACTCTAGAATGATAGGAGATGATGAGTTACAAATCTAAACACAGGCAATACATACATACATGCATACATACATACACACATACATATGTAAATCTTAACAAGGGCTGTGTCTGGTTAAGCCAAGTATTATCACTGGTATAGATCCCTTTGTGGAATGCAAGAATACTCAATGCAATCTTCTTGAAAAAAAACTTTTAAAAGCTTCTGATTTCTTTTGATTAGAATCTATGCTCACTAGGCAACATTTGATTTTTACTTGTCATTCCATACTGAATTTCCTAAAAGTTAAATTTCACTGATCATGTTATCACAATGCCTGATCCTTGTAACAGTTTCATGTAATAATTGAGTGCATTTGCACTCTCGTTTTATACTCTGTTTCTGTTAACTTGGTTAGTGGGAGACAGAATGTGAAAGGCAGACTCATTGTCAGGGACTGAGGAAATTAACTGTTTTAGTTTGTAAGACTAAGAACCTCTCAGGCCATGATATAGTCATCAAGATAAGGCTACAGTGGAAGGTCTCTTGGAGGAGAAATAGTTAGCTGCCTTCACTGACTTCACTTTTATTTATTTATTTATTTATTTATTTATTTATTTATTTATTTTTAAGTTTATTTACTTTTGACAGATACAGAGTATGAGCATGAGCTGGGGAGGGGCAGAGACAGAGAGGGAGACACAGAATCTTAAGCAGGCTCCAAGCTGTCAGCACAGAGCCCAATGCGGGGCTCGAACTCACAAACTGTGAGATCATGACCTGGCCGATGTCGGAAGCTTAACCAACTGAGCTACCCAAGTGCCCCCACTTTCTTTTAATTGAAGGTAGCATCTGATCCGTGTGTGACTAAATGCATGTAGAAGCTCCTAGAACTTCCATTCAACAAACCTTTAATGGTTAATTACTATGTGGAAGTGCAGTAGTAAATTAACAAGCAAACAAATGCCTCTTTGTTTTCATGGAGTATACAGTATTTCAAAAATACTGTAACATAATATGTTAAGTATAATAAATGTTATGAAGAATAATAATAAAGTAGGACAAAGGGGCAGAGAGTGAAGGTGAGTTCATTTTTAGACAGTGGTCAGGGAAGATGTTTCTAAAGAAGTGACATTTAAACAGAGACCTGAATGAGATGAGAGATTAAGCCATGTGAATTCTGGGGCCGGGGGGGGGGGGAGGGGGGGCAGGGGAGGGAGGGGAGACCATTTCAGGCAGAGGGTAAAGGCCCTGAGGAGAAAGGGTGCTTTTGTGTAGAAGGAACAGCAAGGAGGCTCTGTGACTGAAGCAAGTTGAGCATGGGAAGCCTGGTAGGAAATGAGATTGGTTGGGTCATTAAGAACTTGAAAGTGCGCAGACTTTCTTTGTAGAAATTGTAGATTTTCATTATTTAAATTGCTCTTTGAGGGTTGCCTGGGTGGCTCAGTCAGTCCAGTGTCTCACTCCTGGTTTCAGCTCAGATCATGATCCCAGGGTTGTGCTCTGCACTAAGTGTGGAGCCTGCATGAGATTCTCTCTCTCTCTCTCTCTCTCTCTCTCTCTCTCTCTCTCTCTCTCTCCCCCCCTCCCTCCCTCTCTTCTGCCCCCCCTTGCCCCTCTCCCCTGCTCATGCTATCTCTCTAAAATAAATAAATAAATAAATGAATAAATAAATAAATAATAAGTAAATAAATAAATATATATATATTTTTAAAAAAATTTAAATGCTGTTTGAAAGCCTTCCCCTTGTCAAAATTAAGTGTGCAAGTAAATAATAATATTTACTTCCAAAAAGCAAATATTAAGGCGATTTTTATGGTGATTTGAGACTGGCAGTGTTTACTACACAGTACTCCACATTATTTGTTGAAAGAATGATACTTGTGTTTCACTTGATTATCCTGTAAACCATGTGAGAATCAAAACATAACCATGCATTATGTAAAGAACTGTGTGGTAATTATAAACAATTCTTAATCTCGAATTTTGTTGACCTCCCTTAGATACAAACAATGAATGATCAACAGATAGGCTTCTGCAGCAGAACTGCTTCTATTTTTGCTACCTTAGAAAAGTACTAAAAGGTTACTTAATTCTTACCATGAATGAAAGTTAAAATATAAGTAAAAACATTTTGATTGAGAATATGAACCTGGGAATGAGATTTATTCTGTCCATTTAAAAAGGCATTTCTTGTTTAGAATATATTTTCACACGTATGATCTCTTAATTTATTCTCACAACAGTACTTTAAGGTGGTGTCATTACTTTTATCATCTTCGTCGATATCTTCATTCTATGAGGGAGTATTTGCAGGTTGAGATGTTAAGCATTTTCTTAAGAACACATAAGCAATTTAATTGCAAAACTAGAACTTAAAAACAGATTTATTGTCTCCACAGCTCAGCTTGTACCTCTCCTACCATATTATATTCCATTTCACTGTGATTCAAGATTCTCCTAGACAGGGTCTGACTGTAAGCTGGCCACCATTAGTGAAATGACATTAGCTAAATATGATTATGTCTTAATGTTCCCTGAAAGGATTAGACTAGTTAAGACATACCAAAGGGAAAAGTAATTATCTATTGAAATATGAATCTCATGATTAGAACTGGTATATTGGTATTAGAATGTTCATCTAGAATTTTAAAAGATATGAATATAATCATTATTTCTTACTTGATTTATAAACAATTTCATTTGAGCTAGTTTTGTTGAGTGCCAAAATTCAAATATAACATTTTACTAGAACAGTAAGTTAACCTAATTTATTCATTCTTTATAGGAACCTAGACCTTAGGAATTTCTAACTACTTGAGACACATAGGCACTAGTATTATCTTTTCCTGATTTGCCTTATTGTCTAAAGAAAACCATTAAATTAATCAATGTTAAATCACCTTAGAGTTGTAGTAGTGACTTGGAGTATGCTATTTAAATTCTTCAGACTTTAAAATGTGCCATAAGACTTGTGCCCTCCCCTGTGATAATTCCCTGTGGGTCCTTCAAAATATAGTACGCTGCAGGCTTCCAACCATCCGAGATTTGTAATGATCATTAATGCATGATTAATATATAGGAATGATCCTCCCACTGGACATGAAACATACTTGCTCGATAACAGTTAACCTTATTGAATTGAAATTGTATTTTTTGAATATGGGATGTGTGTGTGAAAATTTAATTTTTTAAGAGGAAAGGATCATGATTTTTATTATATTCTCACAGGTATCTTATGACCAAAAAGTTAAAACTCTTTTTTTTCCATAAAGACTGTATTTTTTTTACTCTACTATTCCTAAGAATCACCTGGAAAACATGAAAATGCACATTTTTCTACTTCACTTTATAAAATCTTATCCCTTAGGATTATGCTGGGTAATGGATGCTCTTCCTCTTCCTCCTCTTTATTCTTTTCCTCCTCTTCCATTGTTTATTTAAAAGCTTCTACTCAATGTATCAAATGATTTGCATATATTATCACATTTAATTTTTTTGTTTTCCATGCAAAAAAGTGCTTTTATTATAGCATGGGGACAAAACCCATGCGCAGAAAGAGCTACACTGGGATTGTGAGGAGTGACTGATTATATACTTTTTAGTTAGTGGGAGTTAGGGATACTATAAATCTTTAATGAATTTGAAAGCAAGGACCTTGAGGGACTAGTTATTGTTAAGATAAGGTTATATTCTATTGTCAAGTAAGACATTAGTCATGAGACCATTCAAATATATATCATATGTATATGTTTGAAGGATGATTCCTATCATGTATTGTTTGGGGAGGGGGTGATGTTTACAGTTATCAGAAAGAAGTACATCAACCAGAGCAAAGGTAGAGTGGTAAAGCATTAAAGGAAGTCCTTGAGGAAGCTGTAGGAATGTTAAATCTGTATGCCTCAGGAATCCTGTCAGGAGAGACTACTAGCTGCAGCAAAGTCCTGCCTTTGTTTTTTTTTTTCTCCCATCATTTTCTCCACTGAACAACTTTGACCCTTAAATCTTTAAGGTTGCTGAGGGTGGAAGGTCTTATCTTCTGTAACTTCTTCCTACTGAATAGGGATGTAGAGATATCCCTACAGCCCTAGAAGGTAAGTAACTGAGTTAAGTATCCTGCCTAAGATCAAGTAGCTAGTAGGCAGGCAGTAACACTGCAGTCTGAGGCTGAAGTCACTTCTACCTTAGCCTTTTTTTCTTTTTTTTCTTAATCTGGAAAAATTTGACTCTTTTAAAAGACATGTTAAGGAGTCAGAAGTAATAAACTTTATAGAAATCTCTGTTCCAGGAGAATGAATTCCTCTCTCTTCTCCAAATTCTCACTAGATTGTGATTAAGGTGGGGACTTATTTATCATTATATACCTGGTGCTTTGTATGATGCCTAACATACAGTAGAAATTTCAAGAATTTATTCTGAATTGAAATTTAATTGATTAACTTGAGGTTTTATGATTTGGTAATTCCAAGACTTAATTTCAGGAGCTATGTCATCAACTCTCTGGGACCTTAATAATACAGAGCTAAGTTTCTTCATTTATTAAAAGTAGTTTTCTAATTTTTACAATTTAGGTTAATATATAAATTTTAGAT
The DNA here is from genome assembly GCF_014898765.1 of Herpailurus yagouaroundi. NCBI lineage: Eukaryota > Metazoa > Chordata > Mammalia > Carnivora > Felidae > Herpailurus > Herpailurus yagouaroundi. The sequence continues at coordinate 84,074,193 of NW_024412388.1, read as the reverse complement.
CCAACCTATTTAGTTTTAGTTATGATTATTTCATAAAGGAAATGCAGTCCTGTGGAAATTAAGTCATATGATAATATCCTGATTTTTAAAAATTTAGTAATATGATTTGCTAACTTTGTTGCCTATTTCCAGCTCCATCTAGCATATGAATCAGTAGATACTTGGTTGAATTTGTTATAGTTTAAACAAAGATAACTCTGTAATATTATTTAAATTTTTTAGCATTTAGAGATCTCCTTGTGTGTTATTTTGTTTCCATGTTGCTACTGATATTCTATTTGTTTTATTGTACTTTTATATAATCCTTAACGCAGATGAGGTATAAAATACTATAAAATCTATCACATTTGAAACTAGACCTTCCCTCAACCCATGGGGATTTATTTGGCAGAAGTCCAGCAAAACCAGTTCTTTTTGATGCTTAGTTTCTAGTTTCTACTTTAATTGCTGCCAAAATCTGAGCACTTGGGGATTTAATTGCTCATTATATTTGTCACAGTGGTGTCACAGACCCAAATAAAGACTGTTACATGAAAAATATTTATGGGTATTAATTTGGCCTAAACATGTGTATTTAGATTCCTTATTTTTCTACATTTTAAAGTATAGCACATCTAGACAGAAATAAGAATTCTTTAAGAACGTAGGTCCACCTTCCTAGTAAACTATGATTATCCATCTAGTCTAGTATCTGAATTTCACAACTAACACCTGGGGGGGGGGGGGGCCCCTGTTCAGAAATTTATTATATTCACTTTATTCAGCTTACTTTTTTGAAGCAGTCTCTAAGGGATTTGAGTCTGGCTCTGAGAACAGACTACTTGGGTTCGAATCTCAGAATCCCTTCCTGACTGTATGATTTGAACGAGTTATCTTAATTTCTCTATGCCTGTTTCCTCATTTGTAAAGTATAGATATCTTTGTTATTGTGAAGACTAAATGGGCAAAGCTTCTAGAAAAGTGTCTAACACAGAGAAGGTCCTCAAGGTTTGCTAGTTTACTGTAATTCATCTTTATATGCCAAAAAGTTTCCCATGGTTGCTAATTTGAATTTCCAGTTTCCTACTAATTAAGTAAGGATAACCTTTGCCTGCTATAGTAAATAACATATTTGGTCTGCACTGAATCCACCGCCTTTACTGTCCTTCCATTTTTCCCGTGTGTTCCCACTTGCTTGTTCCATAGTTGTAGGCTCATAGCCTGCCTCTTGTTCCAGTGTTTCATTACTAATCACCGATTTTTCTTGTTCTTGTGTTTGCTAATCTGAGTAGTGGTTTGTTTATTCATTCTCTCTGTGTCCCCTTTTCCCTTTTATTCACCCTTTGCTGTCCCTTTTATCGTTGCTACAAATACTTGCACCACCTTGCTTCTGCTGTGATGCTTGCAGCTTTCTCATGAAATAACCTTGATCAAAGGAAATTATTAGACACGTGAAAAGAAGGAAATGTAAGTCATCACCATGGACAAGGTAGTTTTTTAGTATTATTTGGAAGTTTTTTGTACCCTGGAAATTAAGTTCCCTATGTTTTACTTCTACCTGAAATTGTCTTCTGGGATAGTCCTACACTACAAATAGAATTCCCAAGAATGAACAACAGAGTAAGACATTTGGTTACATAAAAATACGTTTATAATTTTTCTGAGATTCATACTCATGTGAACTAGGACAAGAATAGATTTTATTTTTTTTAATGTTTATTTTTGAGACATAGAAACAGAGCATGAGTGGGGGAGGGGCAGAGAGAGAGAGGGAGACACAGAATCTGAAACAGGCTCCAGACTCTGAGCTGTCTGCACAGAACCTGACGAGGGTCTCAAGCCACCAACCCTGAAATCACAACCTGAGCCGAAGTTGGATGCTTAACCAACTGAGCCACCCAGGTGCCCCAAGAACAGATTTTGATAGGACACTGGCTGTACTTTATTTATAGTTGTCCCTAATGCTATGGACATGTTCTTAATGGTGGATATAACAGTAAGTCTGTTTGCCTCTCACCCAGTGGATCTGATGGCTTAATTTTATTTATGGATAGGATGAGCAGATAAATGTACTAGCTGCTGGAGATGTTTCTCTCATTATGGTAAAAAGAATAACATTTGTCTGAATTATAATTAAACTCATATAGCTCTTCTTTGAAATACTGTTCTTGAAAAAAAATATTGGATTTGATTTCCATTTCAGGACATGGAAGTATTTTTGGTGAAGGTAACAGACCATTTAAATGCTTACAGAGTTTTAGTTTTTTTCTTTATTTTTCTATTGGGCACAATAAGCTTTGTGCAGACCCAGGAAGTGAGAAACAGAGTATTATTTTTTTTTAGTCAACCTAATATTCATTTTGAGTTCCCATTCCAATATGTAATTTTAACCACTTCCAGATAAAATCACTACTAAAGTCTTCTTAATTTTTTTTTTTCAACGTTTATTTATTTTTGGGACAGAGAGAGACAGAACATGAATGGGGGAGGGGCAGAGAGAGAGGGAGACACAGAATCGGAAACAGGCTCCAGACTCTGAGCCATCAGCCCAGAGCCCGATGCGGGGCTCGAACTTGCGGACCGCGAGATCGTGACCTGGCTGAAGTCGGACGCTTAACCGACTGCGCCACCCAGGCGCCCCACTACTAAAGTCTTCTTATCATTAAAATGAGGAAATAACTATAAGTGCTCTGGAACACTCTCTCTTGACTAATGCTGAGAACCTGTTCTCAATTCCTGGAGCCACAGTGAGCTTAGTGGGGCTACTTCAGGCTTCTGTATCCAATTTTCCTCTTTCTTCGGCTTTCCTGAGAATGTTTTCATCTCCTATTCCTGTGGCAGAAAAACTAGTCAAGTGGTCTTTCAGCTCTATGGCTTATGCTAGGAATGAACGCTTAAGAATTCAAAATCCAGTAATTTTGTTTCTGTTTTAATGTCTTTCATGAACTTGTTCTTTTGCAACTGTGGAGGCCAAGATAAAGTTTAAAATTTCAATGAGAGGGGGTACCTGGGTGGCTCAATCGGTTGAGTGTCCAACTTCGGCTCAGGTCATGACCTCACAGCTCATCAGTTCAAGCCCGTGTAGGTCTCTGTGCTGATAGCTGGGAGCCTGCAGCCTGCCTTGGATTCCGTGACCCCCTCTCTCTCTGCCCTTCCCTTGCTCTCTTTGTCTCTCAAAAATAAATAGAAAAGGAGGCAATGCATTTGTTGTAATATCTGGACCTGCGGGGAGATTTTGAAAACACATATTTTTAAAAATATAAACTTGAAAAAGAAAACTTTCCATAAGAATTCTGTTTTTAGAAGGCTGTCTACACATGGATTTTACTGTAAAATAACCTTTTCCAAAAATTGATCAGATTAACTTTTTGGGGGAGGGATTTATAAATCATAAGAAATAGTAAGAAGCTATTTTTTTTTAATTGTATTGTATTATGCACCTGTTCCCAAGGTACTTCAGACATGGATATTGGGATAACAAGAGGCTTTTGTGTTTGCTTTTGAGTCTAAGCTACTATCACACTGTTGTACAGGCTGCCTTAAATATTTGTTATCTGTGACTTTCTTTTGCCATGAGCATTATTGTTCTAGTCTAGGGAGTGACTTTAAATGGCTAAACTGAGATCTTAAAATTCTGTCTTAATTACAGTAGTGCAATTATCAGGCTCTTTCATGGATTTTAACAATTAAATCTCACATTTCCTATAGCATTGTGGGCCTTAAAGACAGTACCCTAATTCAAAACATTTGTTGTTAAATAAAGAGATTCAGATGTAGTGTTTGATTTTGTTAATCCCTGTCAGTAAATGCAAAGTTTCGAAGATTTTCAACCATAAAAAAACAAAATTATCCTGTCAAGGGACAGATTTATTTCTATGAAATGACTCCATTTACCAAAAACATGTATATATGTATGTGTGTATCTGTATATGTGTATATATTTAAAATTAGAGATTTCACAAATATGCCCATAGCAATTAAATAGAAATATTTATTCCCACATCTGATTTATAAACCATCTGTGGAGAAGCATCAAATTAAAAGATAAGTGCTATTTTTCATATCAAGAATCAAGTAAAGTTTGAAAGAAAAAGTTTACAAAACTTTCTTCCATTTCAAGATTTAAACATAATTCTTAGTAGTGATTCATCTATATTCATCTATATTGATGGAGTTGGGTTGATAGCAAATCTAGTTGCAGAGGAAAGTAAGTAAAATTATATGGCCAAAGAGAAAATATACATTGTTTTCTGTTAATGGTTAACATGGGGGAAAAAATGAATGAAATTAGAATCAGAAACCTTGAATTTGAGTAGTGATTGTACCATAGAATATGGTAGTCACATACTTTGAATGCATTTTAGGTGAAAACAATTTGAGATACATCAGAATAATCTCTATAAATGAACATTTATTTTTCTTTTTAAAATAATTTTTAAGCTTTTAATTAATTTTCAACCATCCATTTCTATCCTATGTTTAATAATATCATTAGCAAACCAAAAAGAAATTGGCTAAAGAAATAGTAGCACATGGATGCATGGGAATATTATCCAACTTTAAAAAGTGTATTGTGAGATGTGTTTAGAATTATGGATAGATACTTGTCACATATTATTAATTTTAATCATATTAAGGTTAAAAATGGTATATTCCAAAGATCATATACCTAGTAGTTTTGTTTGGATCTTTTTACGTATTCATTTGCCCCAAAAAGCATTATTTGAGTAGCAGTTGTTAACATTAAGCTGTTATAGGTTGAATGTAGCAAATGGATATAATTGAATTTACCACATGGCTTTATTTTTTTGTACATTGTTGTGTACATTGTTATACTTTGTGTACATTGTTATACTTCTCCTTGGGTATGCAAAAGTAAAGAAAACTGTCCAGTTTTCCCAGCACCACTTACCAAAGAGACTGTCTTTATTCCATTGGATATTCTTTCCACAGTGGCACTGCCAAGTGTTTATCCAAGGGATACAGGTATGGTGTTTTGAAGGGACGCATGCACCCCCAATGTTTACAGCAGCACTATCAACAATAGCCAAAGTATGGAAAGAGCCCAAATGTCCATCAATAGATGAATGGATAAAGAAGATATGGTATCTATATACAATGGAGTATTACTCCACAATCAAAAAGAATGAAATCTTGCTATTTACAACTACAAGGATGGAACTAGAGGGTATTATGCTAAGCGAGATTAGAGAAAGACAAATATCATATGACTTCACTCACATGAGGAATTTAAGACACAGACAGATGAACACAAGGGAAGGGAAGCAAAAATAATATAAAAGCAGGGAGGGGGACAAAACATAAGAGATTCTTAAATATGGAGAACAAACAGAGGGTTACTGGAGGGATTCTGGGAGGGGGGATGGGCTAAATGGGTAAGGGGTATTAAGGAATCTACTCCTGAAATCATTGTTGCACTATATGCTAACTAATTTGGATGTAAATTTAAAAAAATAAAATTTAAATAAAAAAAATAAAGATGATTGGAAATGTTCTGGATAATTTGAAATGTGAAAAGTTTCATGAGCTTACTGGCAAACAATTTTAGGAGGAAAAATCTTAATTCAGTGCATAATTACCAGAAAAATTTAAGAAGTATTGAAAAAATCCTGTTTTATATTTAAATTTCTTTTATTCCTAGCACTTATTTTATTGTATTCTATTAAGAAAATGGCATATTTGGGGTGCCTGGGTGGCTCAGTTGATTAAGTGACTGACTCAATTTTGACTCAGGTTATAAACTCATGGGTGGGTTTGAGCCCTGCATCTGGCTTTGTGCTGACAGGGCAGGAGCCTGCTTGGGATTCTCTCTCTCTTGCCCCTCTCTCTGCTCATGATCTGTTCTAAAATAAATAAATAAGTAAACAAATAAACATTAAAAAACCACAGCATATTCAAAGTAAAATATAAAAATATTTCCAAAGCTTTAAAAGTGTCTTTATTAATTAATTATTTTTAAGTCAAAAGAAATATAAACCCATAACAAACTTTGGAAAATACTGAAAACTGTAACATAAAAGAACATTTATTTACCATTTTTTTGAATTTTATTTTATTCAACATTTTATTATAATCTGAGTTACTATTTCATTTCAATAAAGATGTTAGACTTCATTACAGGATTGGCTTTTTCATACAGAATTTTAATAAATTATAAAATGTTTTTTCATGATTATTAGTTGGTAGCTAATATTTACTGGTAGATACTTTGAACTTTTGTATATGCCTTTTTAAATTTTAACTGTAGTGTTATGTGATTGCATTATGATTTGTTTTCTTTATCATTTTTAAAATTTTATTTTTAAAGGTTTGTTTATTGTGAAACAGAAAGAGAGAGTGCGAGCAAGGGAGGGGCAGGGAGAGGGAGAAAGAGAATCCCAGGCAGACTCCTTAATATCAGCATAGAGCCTGACACAGGGCTCAGTCTCACAAATCATAAGATCATGACCTGAGCCAAAATCAAGAGTCGGGCACTTAACGACTGAGCCATCCAAGCACCCTCCTTTTTTTTTTTTTAATTAATTAATTTATTTTGAGAGAGAGAGAGAGAGAGAGACAAACACACACACACACACACAGAGGCATTATGATTTCTTAACCAGAATTCAGACTCTCTACTAAAAACTTTTATTGCACTATAATTATATGATGGAAAAATAGATCTTAAATATGCAATTCCATAATTTTCACAAAATGAATTAAACAGTTACCTAGAAGACCCTCTTTTGTCTCCTGTAGTACTATACACCAGCTTCTAACATCTTGATTAGTTTTACATGTTTTTAAAATAAGAGCTTTATTGAGATAATATTCACAGGCCATAAAGTTCACTATTTTTGAAGTGTATAATTCAGTAGTTTTTAGTATATTCACAGAGTTGTGCATGTATCACCACTCTTTTGGAACACTTTCATCTCCCCCAGAAGAAATCCCATTACCATCATCACTCATTCCCCCACTCTTTCCAGTCTTTGGCAACCTCTGATCTCCTTACTGTCTCTGTGGATTTGCTGTACTGGACATTTTATAAAAATGGAATTACATATACAACATGGCCTTTTCTATTTGGCTTTTTCACTTAGCATAATATTTTTAAGAGTCATTTATATTGTAGCATGTATCAGAACTTCTCTCTTTACGGCCAAATAATATTCTGTTGTATCAATATGCTACATTTATGATTTTATCGACTTTTTGATTTGAATTTTTTCTGCTTTTTGTATGTTATGAATAATGCTGCTATGAACATTTGTATACAAATATTTTTGTGGATGTATGTTGCTCTGTGTTTCTGTTCTTACACCAGTACCACAGTGTCTTGATTACTTTTAGTGTCAGTTTTGAAATCAGGAAATATGAGTCCTTCAATTTTTCATTTCTGTTTTTAAGAATGTTTTGACTACCCTTGTCCCTTTTGTTATCGTATGAATTTGAAGATCAGCTTGTCAAAATTGGCGAAAAAAAAGGTCAGCTGGGATTTTGACAGGAATTGCATAGAATCTTTAGATCAGCTTAGGGAGTAGTACCATCTTAACACTATTAAGTCTTCTAATCCATGAACATGGGATGTCTTTCTATTTATTTTTGTCTTCTTTAGTTTTTATCTTGAGGTGTGCTTTCCAGTGCACAAATCTTATGCTACTTTTGTTAAATTTATTCAGGAATGTTTTTATTTTTTGCTATGTAAATGGATGGTTTTCTTTTTTTCATTTTTGGATTATTCACTGTAGCTTTGCCTATTTTTTAATTTTTAAATTTCTTTAAAATTTTTTTTATTTTTGAGAGACAGAGCATGAATGGGGGAGGGGCAGAGAGGGAGACACAGAATCTGAAGCAGGCTCCAGGCTCCAACCTGTCAGCACAGAGCCCAATGTGGGGCTTGAACTCATGATCCACAAGATCATGACCTGAGCCAAAATCAGATGCTTAACTGACTGAGCCACCCAGGCACCTGTAGGTTAATTATTTTTGAACTTTACATAAGTGAAATAATTTTGCTATTTGTTCTTTTGTGTGTCACATCTTTGCTCAATATTGTATCTACGAAATGTATCCATGTCACTGCATGTAGCTATAGTTCATTCTTTTTTTAAAAAAATTTTAAAACCTTTATTTATTTTTGAGAGGGGGAGAGAGGAAGAGAGAGAGGGAGACACAGAATCTGAAGCAGGCTCCAGGCTCTGAGCTCTCAGCACAGAGCCCAACGTGCAGCTTGAACTCAAGAACTCTGAGATCATGACTTGAGCCTAAATCACAGGTTTAACTGACCAAGTCACCCACGTGCCCCATGTAGTTTGTTCATTCTTATTGCTGTGTAGTTTTCCATTGTATATAATGGCCTATTTATATATTCTACCTTGATGGACATTTGACTTGTTTCTGGTTTTGGGCTATCTTGAATAATGGTGCTATTAACATTTTTGTACATGGATTTAGGTGAACCTATTATAAATTTGTTCTGGGTGTATTCTTAGGCATGATTTAGCTTATGAAAGTACTTCAAAAAGCTTTACAAAGTGATTGTAACAATTTAGTTCCATCAGCAGTGCTTCAGTTGCTTTTTATACTGAAAAAGTGCTCTATATAATCTACATTGTAGGCATTTTCACAGTGTGTAATGGTATTTGCATCTTTCTCATGAGTAGTAATATTCAGCATATTGTTTTTTTAATTAGCAGTTTTGGATATTCTCTTTTATACAGTGTTTGTATAAGTTTTTTGCTTATTTTCATTGAGCTTTTTGTCCTTTTTATATTTATCTGTAGGAGTTTTTTATTTATTATAGGTGTAAGTAATTAAAATAATGTGAAACTGGCACAAGTATAGGAAATTGAGTAGTGGGTCATAATGGACTCCAGAAACAGACCAAATACATACTGTGATTTACTTTATGGAAAAGATTAACTATAGTGGGGAAATGATGGTCCTTTCAATAATTACTATTGATTTAATTAATTACTTATATCATGTGATTTCCTATCTCACATCTTATGCAAATGTCAGTCCCAAAAGATTGAACATCTAAATGTGCAATGCAGAATAATAAAGTTTACTGAAAAAATATAGGAATATATATTCATCACTTTGAGGAAGCCAAAGATTTCTGAAAGAGGACACAAAAGGCAATAACTATTAACCATAAAAAATAATAAATTGGGCCTCATTACAAATAAGAAATTTTATTCATGAAAAGACACTACTAAAAAATGAAAAGACAAGACATAGAGCAGGAGATGATATTTGCAATTTATCCAAAAAAGGACTGTTATTCCGAATTCAAATTGTTTTAGATATATTTCATAATTTTCAAGATTTTCACTATAAAAGCGTATAACTAACTATCTGTTAAAAGGATCTTTGCCCTAATTTTGCTGATTAAAAAAAATCGAAGTAGAAATAGTGTATATATATATATATATATATATATATGTATATGTATAGTATATACAGTATATATGGATATGTATTAGGTATATATGTATATGTATTGTGTGTATATATATACACAGTACATATGTATACATAATTTTCAGGATTTTCACTATAAAAGCATATAACTATCTGTTAAAATGATCTTTGCCCTAATTTTGCTGACTTAAATCAAGGTAAAAATAGTATATATATGTGTATATATATGCATATATATATACACATATATATGCATATATACACACATATATATCAATAGTTTTTAAGTTAATTCTTACACACTGAAAATTATTAATCTAAATTCTGTAATTTTCTAAAATCCAGCATATGTATGTATAATTTAAAATGGAAAGAACACATTGTTATTTAGTTTTCGTTTGTTATTTTAGCTAAAATGCTAAATCTAATTATTTTATTACCTAACTTATATATAAAATCTGATATGCCAAAAGATTCATGGATATGTTTTTAGTCAAAAATTTAATTCTATACTGCATAAATCTTCTCAAAACTTATTAATCTCATGTAAGATTAAGTTAATTTTACATTTAAAAATATATTCAGAATTATAATTAAAAAACTAAAAACTTAGAAAAAGCAATTCAGTAATGCTAAGAACATGATATAATGTCACTTAATTTTAAGAATTGGACTTATTTATTTTAAACATATCTATATGTATACATCTATTTATAAATATATACACAATTGTTATTTAAAGATCTTATTCTAAAATTTTGTTTCCAAAATGTTGGAAGTTGTATAAATTATCTTATGCTGGGCTGTATCTTTCCATGTAAGTAATTGTTAATATTTTTAGAACTAGATATTTATCCTATACAGTTTATTATAATTTCAAACTTACTTTTATTGACTTTCTCTTTTGAATTCAAATTGGTTTTGATATATTTGAGATTATTTTAGTGAAGTAATTTTCAAACCTTAAAGCTCTAAAAGTTGTGCTATGTTTATATAAAATTGATTTAGTCTGTTTACTCCATTTTGAAAAATTGGTAAAAAGACTTCTGTGATAGCTGTATCATGACATTTTTATTTTGTTACTGTTGAATTCACACTGTCAATTTTAATGAATCCTACCCAATTAAAGTTGTGTGCATATTTTTCATGAGTCCATAATCAATATAATCAATTATATTTTTACATAATTGCATAGATACAATTTTATTTCAGGATGTTGGAGGATTAATACATTTTTTAAAATGTTGCAGAAATGCGAGAAGCTGGAGAATAATTTTGATGACATCAAGCACACGACTCTTGGTGAGCGAGGAGCTCTCCGAGAAGCAATGAGGTAAGTCTGGGTCACCATAGCAACAGTCACAGATGTGGTAAAGAAAAAGTCATTCTTCATTATTGGGGGAACAAATGAGTTCATTGCCACCATTCAGCTCTGTTCTCTAAGGTATTAATTTGTCAGTGGAGAGACTTCCCTTGAGGCTGTACTTTGGTTTTGAAGCTGCATAAATGTTAAGCCTCAGTGCACAGTAAAAAATGTAAATGTTTAATTTGTTACTTAAAATGCTTAAGGGGTGTCTTGTTTTATATTTATACTAAACTGTGTGATTGAATGGAAATATTGTTCATCTAAATTCTGCCTGAATATAAAAAATAAACAGAACAATGGTGGTTAAACTGAGTAGTATTTTCTCCTAATTAATATTTAATTTAAAAAGAGGTACTTAAAATTTCATATTCTATTAGATTTTATAGGATTATATCATAGTATTTTTAAACTGATTTACACACTATTTTAAAGCATATAGATTCACTTTTTTTCAAATACAGTAGTCTATAATGAGCCTGATTTTTGTTTTTGTTTTTTGTTTTTTGGGTTTTTTTTTTTTTTTTGCTTTTTTCACTTTTGACATTTCTGTTTCTAAATATTTCTCTGAAATCTCTGCCAGACTTGATACCTTTTTAATAACTTTTAAGAATCAGTCTTTAAATCCGTATTTTAGTAGACATTAAGAATGTGTAAGGAATAAAACTCATCATCCTTAGGGCTAGAAAACAATAAATGAAATTAATTTTAAAAGTTCTGAGCTTCATCTCCCCATTTGAGTTGGATAATTTCCAATATATTTGTACAGAAGTAGTATATTTACCTTTATTTAGCCTATGAAACTACAATTGATTTTTAAAATGCAGTTCTCATTTTTTTTTTCAGGATTGTAAGGCTAAAAATAATTTAAAATAAGAGAAAGGATAAACCTATGAAGCTTTCTAGAAGGGAACGTGGGTACAATTTTGTTATTGCTAGCACACAGTTACCATATACTTTAGTTTAGAAGCTGCTCTCATTTAGTAACCTTCCTTTTGCCATGCAAGCAGCAGGGGAAAGTAATTAAATTTAATAGAAGCTGCCCTCATTTTGAAGCCACTTCTATTTAAAACCACAGGGGGAGGTAATTAAATTTAATGGAAACAGTAGCTTCTACACAAAGATACATGGTACTTCTGTATAGATGATTATGATGTCACAAAAAGAGGAATAATATATTACTAGTACTGAGAAATTACCAGCTGGAGCAAGTGAGCCTATTTTATTGTTAATGTCTTCACTAATAAAAAAAAGAGGGAAAAATAGAACTGAATATACAATAGAGAATTTGCACCTATAAAATGCAATCAGACCTTCACAGAAAGTTAGTTTTTGAAAAATAGTAATAAATTAAAAAGAAGGTATAAAACATATTGTGGAAAAAGCCAATGCAGAAATTATGAATGAACTCCTATTTTCAATACAGTCTTTATCTTGTGTCTAAAACTACCACATTTATAAGTTGAAGGCATTGTTTTTGCACATGCTAATGATAATAAATTTGAATATATTAAGTGTGTACACCAATATGTATTTAGAAAGCTACAGTTATTCTCTGTATTTTTATATCTACTCAGTTTGAAGTAAACACATAGACACATAGGAAGACAAAGAGAATGCCAGCTCTGAAGCTTTGAATAAAAGAACTGAAGGCCTAAAACATAGAAAGAATTACAAAGGGGCAATGTGAATGAAAATGGATGTGACTGAGGGAAATATAATGAACAAGGAAAGGACATGTAATTAGTATAGAATATTTGTCATCAAGGAAAATCAAACTGAATTATGGGAGAACTGTGTATGAAGAGATTATTCTGCCAAATTTTGTAATACTTACTTTTTAGAAAATACTAGGATATTCTGCTTTTAAAAAAGTAGAGATGAACTAATAAGAAAAACAAGTATTACCTGGTTAGAATAACCTCTCAATCACTCATGCTATCAGATAAAGCAGTATTCTAGATAATTTAAATCAGCTTTTAATTATATGGCTGTTTAATGTACTTTGTTTACATAAGCTGCATATTTTACACATGCACATGCACACACATATTCATAATGTTTGGATTCAGTAAACACAATTAAATAATTTAGTAACCAAAGCATTCAGCAATTTAGTACACTGTGGGCCCACCACTTTTGTGTGTTGTTTTTTGCCTTTAGGATGTAGCAGTAGCTCATTCTTTTATATGTGAGATTATAGAAGCATGGGAAAAAAGTTGTGATGCTATGTTACTAAGAATAAGAGGAGAAACATGGAGGGGCAAAAATTAATTGTTCTTTAATCTGTGATCAATGTTTGCCTTACATGAAGGGTGTCTGGATCAAAAGAAACTATGGGAGGGTAAGATATTTGAGTTAGTCCTTGAAAGAGGGCCAGTTTTGCAGGTAGAGGGAATAGAATTGAGCAAAGTCATGGAGGCCTGCAGGTGCAAGATGTATTTCAGGAACAGTAAGTAGTCTGATGTAAAGCAAATTTTTTCAAGCTTTTTTTGAATATGTTTTCCCACAAAACTCACATGGGCAGAATTTTTGAGTCAGTAACATCTCTCCTTCCATGTCAAGAATCCTTGGGTGGAAATGAAGTAGTATGAAGTTGGCAAGGATGACGTAAGCATTTCACAATCTCAGAGTGTGAGAAGGGGCAGTGGGAGACAGGTATGAATAATTTGCTGAAAACTTTGGTGACCATAGGGACTGGCCTTAAGAGGCTGGCTGGAAATGTGTTTGTTACCATATTCTGGAGGCTAGTTAGATAGAGTCTAGCTTGCCATGATAAAGAGTGTAAATTACTTCAGGAAGTCATTATTTTTAAGGAAGGGGTGATAGGATTAAATGTAAAAATTAGAATTTTGTAGAATTGTTAGAGGGGAAGAAGATACAATATAGGGATAGATGCAGTATTCCATGGTAGCTTTTCTCTTGGTCCTTGGACATGGCCTAGCTCAGCTGTGGGAACATTCTTTTCTATCAGTGGCTTAACCTCCACAGCAGTCCTCAGGTGACCCTGGACACCCGCAGTGGTGCTCTCATTCTGAGCGTGTCTAGCCTGGAGAAGCTGGAGCAGAAATGGATGGAATCTGAAGATTGACATTTTGTGAGTGCTGTGTTTGGGTGTTGTCACCAAGTTGGATATACCTCCAACTTGGTTTATTAAAGTTCTTAGAATAGGAAAGAGGATTCTGTCCTTGCTCAATTCTCTGTCATCTCATCCAATCCCTCTTCATGGCTGGTCTTTGCCATGTAGTCTTGAACACATTCTTTTGTCATGTGTTCCCAGCTCATAAATCATTTTAGACCCCTCCCATACATTCTTCCTACCCCAGATGTGAGGACCTGTAGCCAGCTATGTTAAAAACACAAGGAGCTACGAACTAATCTGGGATGTACAGGCTAAGTAAATCAGTATTTGATCAGGTTTTAGCTAATACCGAGAAAGGGGAAAAAATGATTTAAAATTTTGTTTTGGCAGAAAATAGAGGGGGCAATTGAGGGGATAAGAGAGCTAGAGAAATCAGTGACATCACTAAGTTAAAGGCCCAACAGAGGGGAGTGTGTTTGGGAAATATGAAAGTATTTAAAATGTAGATCTGATAAGACTTTGTGGCTTAGCCTCAATAAATCATAACCTTGATTTAATCTGTGCTGCTCTGTTTTAAATTATTCTTATCCTTTTTGAATAAATTATAATTTATTTGTGTGTCCTACTAGATAGTAACTTCCATGAAACTAGGATTGCTCTTTTGCCTTCTTGTGTATTCTTAGTCTTACCATAGTATTATCATATAGTAGGTACTCAATAATTATCTGTTGAATTGTTGGTAAAGATAAAAGTAATAAGGAGGTTTATTAAAGTTAAGTCAAATGTTTTTATTTTGAATATTTGGATATATATTAATTGGGATAGGGAGAGAAAAAAAGGGTTAAGGAAGAATATTTTCATTTTCAGATTAATTTGAGATAGCTGTGGCAAACTCGTATAAATTTGCAATAAGCAGAAGGAAAATATAATTCTACAACTCAGGAAAATACTGGGGGTTGATGTGCACATTTGGACTCGTTAAGTATTTTGATACTTGTAGCCATTGGAAAGGATGTGATTTCTAAGAATAGTGCATCAAATCAGAAAGGAGGAGAGTCTAACCAGATGCCTAAGAAAAAATATTGGGCTTAGGAAAATGTGTGTCACAAAGAAACATATTTTGAGATTTAAAAATTATAAATAACTTTCTCCAGCAGAGTAAGTTGGAACTGTAAAGTGGTGTGCCTGAGAAGAGAAGGGTGGGCGGCATTCCTGGCCAGTGTTCTGTGGCTCCTGGAGATATCTAGAGAAGTGCTGCCCAGTAGAACTTTCTGTGAACTGCAGTAAAACTCTCTAGTAGAAATGTTCTATGTTTGTGTTGTTTAGTATGATTGCCAGTGGCCACATGTGGATACTAAGCACCTGAATTATGGCTCTTGTAACTGAAGAGCTGAATATTTAATTGTATTTAACTTTCATTAATCTAAATGTAAATGGTTGTATGTTACAGGCTATTCTTTGGGCAGCATCACCCTACAGGTATATGTTTGAGTTGCTAACATGACATTTGTCTGTCTCTCATGAATGGAATTTTCATCAAATGGAGTGGCTAGGGTAAAGCTAAACCAGGTTCACACACATCACATATACATCACATGCTGGTCTCTCAAAAAATGAAGAGTAAAAGTTAGTTTCATAACAGTAATGGATGTAAAACCAAAATGAACAAATATGACTTGATATGGAGGAGGTAAATGACTATTACTGTCTAAAGGCATGACTTATACGTAAAAAGCTCAAGAGAATTAACAAAACCATGCTAGGAATTAATAAAATAATTTAGTAATGTGGTCAGATTTAAGATAAAAATTGAAATTTATTAGCATTTCTATGTATTACCCATAACTAATTAGTGGTTGTATTGATAGTAGATCCTATGACAATCCTATGAATTTATTATATTATAAGGTACCCCAAATCATCCAGGTCATGTTGAATCACACAATAAGTGGTATAAGAGGCAGCCATTTAGTTATTTGGAAAAAAAAATCACTTTATATTTACACAGGTGCTGAAGGATGTTTCATGTATATCAAAGGACTAAATGAAATAAATGAAATAGCCAATGTCCACTACATTATGGGAAGCAACAGTTTTATTTATTTATTTATTTATTTATTTATTTATTTATTTATTTATTTATTTAGAGGTTTGTACAGGGAAAGAGATGATAAGCTAAAGAGTAGAATAAGAAATCACTAAGCTTTGCCTGCATTAAAAAAGCTTCTGTTCGTGGAAAGAAATCATGAAATTAAAAGACAACATCAGCGTATTACATTGCTGTGTGTTTAAGAGATTCAGAAAGATTAGGAGCTCAATGGATAATTGGCAAAGTATGATTAAGAAATCTTTGAAAATATTCAACTATAATGGCCATCAAAATTTAAGTTACATTTAAAAATGTATTAATTTCTTGATTACTGATATTACTGCAGTTCAGCAGGAAGGAAATTTTTGAGTGTTAGCAATGGAATGGCAAGACAGCCATTTCTCACTCCCAGAGCTCAGTAGGGGTGGAAGTGACTGCTGCATTTAAGGAAAGGATCACTCCAATAAGTATGAAAAGCTTTAAAGCAAACATACCTTTTACATATTAATTTAACTTCCTGAAATAAATGTATTTCAGAAGACTTAGAAATTATGGGCAATCTCAATGTGTTTCTCAAACTATTAGAATATAACAGTAAACAAACTGAATAGAACTCAATCGTCTACTGTTAAGGAAACAAGTAAGGAAATGAATATTATATATATAATGCATTTGATGTATATTTATATACACATATATGATTTTATATAGATATATAAACTTAAATATATTTATAAAACATATATTTATGTAACATATGTGATATTATATACACACACATGTAATGGTGAATTGTGGCATCTTTAACCCTATCTGGATACTAAAATGATCTTCACCACAGTGTTTTTAGTGACACAAGAATCCTCGTGTTGAAATGTTCACTGAAAAATACCAGGAAATAAAATTGCATGTAGAACATTATCTCCACTGAATATAAAGAATGCAGAGAAAGAAGATGAGATTAAAATATACTAAAATAGCTATTATATTTAGGTGCTAGGCGAACAGATACTTTTTTCAGGCTTATAATTTTCTGTTCTAAATTTTCTATAATAGGAGCATATCATGAATGATTCAAAAAATAATGAAGTAAGAAATGGAAAAATGGAAAGAATAAAATATGATATGAATACTAGGATAAGTGGTAAAAATCAGATTTTAGACTCCAACTGTGATTTTAGGTAAATTAATCTTTTTTTGTCTTATTTTTTTGTAAAATAGGATTAAAAACTTAATAGGATTGATATGAACAACAATAATGTAGGAGAGAAAGCTTTGTAATTTATGAAACAATAAAAGGATGATACAAAGTATTATAATGTTTGTATATGTTATTTGCAGTTAATGGTGTTTCAGTGATTATTTCAAAGAATTTACATATGTCATACATAATGGAATTGACTGGAAAACTATAGTGTAGCCTTAGAATGTAAAATACCAGAGTGAATATTTCTTGTCTCTCACTTATACAGAGCTCATTGTAGTTCTATGGCTATGTGGAGATATTGTACAGGATTTCTAAAAATGATGACATAAGAAAAAAACATTTTAAAGACAGGAAAAATGCATCTCTAGGTTAAATCTCTGTCTATAGTATGATAATAGTGAGTTTAGAGGTAAAATTCACAACTTCTTTTCATCATATTTTCTCCTTATCACTGCCAATTCAACCTTCTTATCATGCCAAAGTGATTTGATTTCTGTATTATCATATTTTGCACCTGTCTTAGACCCTGTAATAAATTCTAAACATCAAGGGGAAAAGTGGAACCTTTTTAACATTGTGTCTCTCTATCCCCCTTTTAGTTCCAGAGGCAGTAGTGGGACATGTTGAATAGATATGTGAAATTGGAAGGTATTTGAATTGAATAACTTGAGAAAAGGGAGTATCAAATTGTGAAAAAGAAATGGGTACATATAGTTCATTAAGAAGAAAAAGTAACAATGTGGTCTGAAGGTTTTAGAAAATGACAATACACAAAAATACAGATTGGTCAGATTGGTGGTTATACTTCTATGGTGAAAATATAAATTACATATTTGGAATACAAACATTGCTAATTAGAGGTTAGTATTTTATTTGCAGAGCCAAACCTATTCAGTGACACCTGTTATATTTAGATTATTGTTATGGAGATGAACTTCCAGGACAAACATGAAATTTCTTTTTCATTTTTGCTTGGCTTCATCACGTGTTGGGAATTCTGTCACTAGATGGTGATATTGAGTTGCACACTTTATGTTTCTGGCTTTTTTTCTGGTGTGTGTAATTGTAATTATAGGTGTGCCATAAGCACAGCCATTTATACAGAGTTAAACAAAATATAACTATATGAACTTGGAAAATAGGTTTAAGAGGTATAAATACATTCTAAGTATTATTTAAGTCAAAAGGTTAATATTGTTTTAATGTGTTTGTGTTTTTACTTTAGAATCATTAGACTCTGATAGGTAGAAGGTATATATATAAATAACAATCTAAATTTTTCATTAAAGACTCAGGTCTAAGAAGAGATTCAGAGACATTTAAAAGAGGTCTTTTCCAGTTTTCCTCTTCTAGATGTACTAGTCTAGAAAGTTCATCTTTAATTTCACTTCTCTGTTAATATCCAGTGGTAAAAGGGACTGTTTACCAACTGATCTAAGGATTATGTTATTCCTGGTACCTAGATATTGTTTTAGCTGCTTATTGTTATATTAATGTTTTAGTTATATTAATTTGCATCTTGTGCTGAGCATAATGGTTAAACTACACTATTTCTTTAAGTGGTACTTCTACATGAACTGGAATAAAAAATCGTCTCTATGAGTAGTTTTGTCTATCTGAATAAGTCTTGAAGGTAAGATAGTATTATTCTATTTAATCATTTTTGTAGGTAAGTTTTTGTGTGTATGTATATATTAAATATGTATAAATGTGTATGTATATGTAAATGTATACTTTCTATATCTCTATTTCTGTCTAAATCTTCCCATCCCAGTCAAGGAAATCTTGCAGTGTGACAGCATTTTGAATTTGGAGATCTCTATGCTTTTTAGACATATCTATTAGGATTACAAAGATTTATGTACAAGAAGGTTCAATGAATTTTTTTTATAATAGTAAAAAAAGGGAAAGGGGATAAGAAGGCAACCTAAATATTTATGAATAGTGAGTTTGAGTAATTTAAAAGATGAATGTAAGGCATGAAAAAAATTGAAATTGCATTGTAGTAAAATAAAAGATAAAATGAGAAAGTATTAACAAGATACTTCTAGGAAAATCATCAGATTATTAAATAGTATGGAAAGTAAATACAATTTTTAAAAATTTTTGGGTATGGTATATAATGATATCAACAATTACAGATGATTTAACATTTGTAACATTTTTTTTGCTTTCAAAGTTTTCAAAAATAAACACATTATTTTTATAATCATAAATGCCCATGTATATGTGTGTATCTGTGTTTGTTTTTTAACTATATGAAAAGTTTGACCTGCGATATTGGGTTCAGAGGCAATGTGTTAACTTTTCATTTTAATCAAATGTCTTGATCCTTCATATTATATTTCTCCAAGTTGTCTTTCACTAAAGGGATCAGCAGGTATCTCTCTAAAAAGTACCCCCCAAGTCAGCAAATTATAAGAGTATCCTCTTTTCTTCTATGCAGAGGAGAGTACCTTGTCTTTGTCATTTCTATTATAAAGAGGCACATATTCTACTATGCCCACAGTAGGTTCCTGCATTTGATCACCTAATATATGGATTTAGTGACCACACTGAATTATCTTTAATGATAATTTTTTTAAAACAGCAGCAAATGAAATCAGGCATAGGTTAATTAAATTATATATGTATAAAATGCGTTAGCCTATACCTTAATCTAAGCATGTGTTCATTCAACTTGGTGCCTACTATGTGCTAGACACTATTTAAAAGGAGTATTTGTAGAAGAAAATAAAATTATAATTACCATTTTATGACTACTCGGTAACTTTAGAATGATAAAACTAGAAAAAAAAATATGAATCATTGGTATATTGGATGTTTATATTTAAAACAACAAATTAGCAGCAATATACATAATAGAATTTAACCATGATAAAAAATAATTAGATTTGGGGCACCTGGGTGGCTCAGTCAGTTAAGCATCTGATTTTTTATTTTGGCTTGGGTCATGATCTCATGGTTTGTGGGTTTGAGCCCTGCTCTGTGTCAGCGAGAAGCCTGCTTGAAATTCTCTCTCCCTCTCTTGCCCCTCCCACACTCGTGCTCCCTCACTTGCTCTCAAAATAAATAAATAAACTTAAAAAATAAAAAAAAAATTGTATTTTCCCATTAGTAGTTTAAGATTGCATATTAAAGACTAGAAAGGAAGGGATACAGCTTTTGTTTTGCTACAAAAGAAAAGTGCAGAGCTAAGTCTTACTCTAGAATGCTTATCATTTTAGATACAGACTTTGAATGAGCAGCTAATAGCTAAAATTATTTAGGAGATAAAAATTGGTACTGTGAGGATTAGCTTTAATTTTAAGTATCCATAATTGAAGTGCCACATTATGATTTTAATGTTATGATAATCTTGTTAACAAGCTGTTGTGTATATACTATCATATTTTAATGTAGTTGCAAAGCTTAAGTAAACCATAAAGTAAATTGCTTTTTGAATCAGGCTTTTACAAGTGGAAAATTAGTGGTTTACATGTTTTGAATACATATTTTGTAATTATGCTTGTCATTTTCTACAACTTAAGAAGAATAATAGAATAGGTTTATAGATAATACATTATTGTTCATTGGCATATTTTGTTATTACCCATTCTAATTAGTTTGGTTTTATTATACATATACTATAAAATAATAACTGATTCTGTTTCTTTTTCTGTAATAGTCTTCTGGAAGGTACACATTGTAGTTTAGTTATACTACTTCTCATTTCTCATATATCATCACATTACTTTTAACAGCAAATTAATACCTTTTCTTATCTAGTATTTCTACAGGTTATTATGATATACACTGAGTTACATCCATTGGGAGGGTTTGTTTTTATTTGGGGGAAAAAAGTGTCCTATTCTGATAATTGGTGAAGATAGCTAGTAAGTAAGATTTACTTTTTCTGAATTTGTTGCTTCAGTTGACAAAGACAAAGCATGGCAATTTGATAGTCTAAGGCAGAAATAGGCAAACTTTTATGTAAAGTCCAGACAATAAATACTTTCAGCTTTCTGGTTCCTGCAGTCTCTGTTATAGTTATTTAATTATGCTGATGTAGTGCAAAAGCAGCCACATAGACATTTTGTGAACAAATATGTGTGGCTTCATTGGTATGGCTATGTTCTAATAAACTGTTATAGAAACAGGCAACCAGGTGGATTTATCCCATGGGTCATAGTTTATTGACCTCTGGTTAAGAGCAGACTTGACATAAATCAATTAAATTTCAAAAAATTATTGGTAAATATATTATGAATTTGTTATCTCTGATAAATTAATACTAAAAAATACTGTGAAGTTCTTCCAGTTTTATTTACAAAGATGACTATACAACATTTACTGAGGTGTCCTTATTTCCCAATTTCTGGGCTGTTCTTTGAAATTGAGTAAGTGACACTTCCTAGATTACTCATTCAAGTAAATAAGCATAAATCAGAGAAAACTCACCAATTGCAATTGTAAAATCACCAATGTGCAACCAACATGAGGTCTTGGTATCAATGGCACTGAATCAATTAGCATTAGTTCATTATAATTATGGTTTAGAGTTAAAATGTGGACTAACCACTGAAGAACCATCTACATTATGAAACAGTATAATGTTACTCTTCATTTTAGCACTAGTTTACCACAATATGGTACTTATAAAAATATACATTGTGATACCTGACTTTGTTAATTATTCTTATAAATATGGAAGAATCATGGTATCTACTGAAGTACATACATGATGTCTGATACTGATTTGAAAATAGTGTGATGTGTTGCATGGTCTTTTATTTTAACTCCTTTGCAAAGTTTTATACTTTAAGGGGCTATGTAAGGAATTGCCTTCATTTCAAAAATGTAATCAATTGATGTTTAATAAATCTGTGAATTATAAATAAATAATTATCTTCTAGTATACAAAGAAGTTTTTTTTAATATTAAGTGAGATTCCATATGGGATATTCTGAGCCCTTTTTAAAAAATGTTCTTGATGTTTTAAGTTCAGTCTTAATATTTTCCAAAGAGCTTCCTATGAAAATTAGTTTAATTTAATACATTTCCTAACTTTTAGCCCTATAGGTTTTTTTCCCCATTTTAAGAACCATTATTTTGGCTGGCAAATAGAAGAAATAATAGTAGTCATTTAATTTTGAAATCTTCCATCATATCAACTTTCATCAAGTTTTAGTGGAAATGGGTGTTTGTCATTGGACCACAGAGGTAATACTTTTAATGGATATCTGTGCTATGTTTACAGACGAATCTTGCCAATATCTTCCTCTATCTTTCAGGAGACTTTAGAAAAATCTTTTTTTATTTTTATTTTTCTTAAGATGGGAAAGAAAAATGATTTACAATAAGGTTAAATTACTTACTGGTATTATATTTGTCATTGTCATATTTCCTCTCCATATTTCATTTCTTCCTTCATCCCCTTAGAAGTTGTTTATAATTTCATATTCTGTGAGAGAATATTGCTTGAGACATTTCTCACCCAGGGGTAAGAATTGTGTTGAAATTTAAACAGTTTTGATGAAAAAGCTGTTGTGGAGATCGCATTTCTTCTTTTCAAAATAGAGAAACAAGTATAAGATTTTTTTTCAATGTTAAGAAAAAGGTTACTGGTTTTGACACATAATTATTATTAAATGACTAAATATGAATAGAGTATATTAAGTAATTTATTTTTTTCTTTTTTAAGTTATTTAAATTCTGGTTAGTTAAAATACAGTGTAATATTAGTTTCAGCTGTAGAATTTAGTGATTCTTCACTTGCATACAACACCCAGTGCTCATTACAAGTGCCCTCCTTAATCCCCATCACCCATTTAGCCCATCCCCCACCCACCTTCCCTCCAGCAATGCTCAGTTTGTTTTCTATACTTAAGAATCTGTTTTATGGTTTGCTACATGGGGGTTGGGGGAAGAGAGAGGCAAACTATAACTTAAAAAGCATTGGGTAGGGGCCCCTGGGTGGCTCAGTTGGTTAAACATCCGACTTAGACTCAGGTCACCATCTCGTGGTTTGTGAGTTGGAGCCCCGCATCGGGCACTGGGCTGATGGCTTGGAGCCTGCTTCTGAATCTGTGTCTCCTTCTCTCTGCCCCTCGCCGTTCGTGCTCTGTCTCTCTCTGTCTCAAAAATAAATAAACGTTACAAAAAAATTAAAAACAAAAAAAAGCATTGGGTAACCAGTCACTACCATTAATTGAAATCTGAGGATCATTCCTTGAGTTGGGTCATTTCATTAAAAATGAAAGTCTGCTGTGTTTTGGTATTATTATAAGACTTACACTGTAGTTCATATTTATTCAAGATTATTCTGTTCATCTGAAATTTTTAGAAGCTTGATTGTTCTTTCAGTACTTCCACCAAAAATCTGCATTATTTAAGGGTCATGACAAATATATTTGTCACAATAATGTTTCTATAGATGATATAGTTATTTCAGAAAGAGATCTTGTTTATATCAATACTAATAAATGCTATTTGTAACCTGTAATTGTATGAACAAACTAGGATTTACTAGATATATCTAAATTATTGCATGTCTTTTACTATTTATTATTTTTATTACTTATCATTTTGTCTGATTATATATAACAAGAAATGTAGTTTAAATGTGATGGTACCTAGAACCTTGAATGCATATTGGAATCATCTTGTGATGATCCAATACCTAAGCCCAACTCCAGAGTAATTAAATGAAATTGTTTGTGTGTTGGGGTGGTGGGATTACAGTTGGCACCAGTATTTTTAAAGCATCTTGGGTGATTCCAGAATGCAACCAAGGTTGAGGATTGCAGTTCCAGTTGGTTTCCATGAAGTCTGTTCTGCAGACAGCAGCCAGAATCGTTTTATTAACGATTCCATGTTTCTCCTCCACTCATACCCCCTCAGTGAGCTCCTACCTTACTTGTAGTAAAAGGGAAAAATTCCTCCAAGCTGTATATAATCCAGATCTTCTCCACTATCTCCTTGACCTTATATTTTATGACTCAATTTTTCTCTTACATTAAGCCACAGTGGCCTAAATAATTAGAAATTAAACAATAAATTTCTGAGACGCCTGGGTAGCTGTTTTGGTTGAGTGTCTGACTCTTGATCTCAGTCAGGTCTTTCTCAGGGTCATGAGTTCAAACCCTGCATTGGGCTCCATGCTAGGCATGAAGCCTCCTTAAAAAAAAAAAAAAGAAATTAAACAATAAATTTCAAAATAACCATTGGTCAGAGAAGAAATCACAGGGATATTTAAAAAAAAATATTTTGAACTGAATAATACATCAATAAAATAAAATTTTTAATTTAATATTAGATTTAATATTTAATTTAAAAAGTAATATTAAATATTTAACTTAGTTTTTAATTTAAATAAAAAACATCAAAATTATACAGATGCAAGTATAGCATAATTTAGAGGAAAGTTTACAGCCACTTTAAATTTTTTTTTTTCAACGTTTATTTATTTTTGGGACAGAGAGAGACAGAGCATGAACGGGGGAGGGGCAGAGAGAAAGGGAGGCACAGAATCGGAAACAGGCTCCAGGCTCTGAGCCATCAGCCCAGAGCCTGACGCGGGGCTCGAACTCACGGACCGCGAGATCGTGACCTGGCTGAAGTCGGACGCTTAACCGACTGCGCCACCCAGGCACCCCAAGCCACTTTAGAAGACAGTCTCACAGTTTATCATAAGACTAATTGCCCTTACCATTTTTTCCATAATTGAAAAATGATTTTGGATGTATAAATCATCATTTTAAATAAAAAAAAAGAGTAAAAGCCCTAATTAAAAAAATGTTTTAACAGTATCAGGAATAAAGAAAGGCTGTTCACTCTTAACATTACATTTAATTTTTTTTTTAATGTTTTAATTTATTTTTGAGAGAGAGAAGCAGAGCATGAGTGAGGAAGGGACAGAGAGAGAGAGAGAGAGGGAGACACAGAATCCGAGGCAGGCTCCAACCTCCGAGCTGTCAGCACAGAGCCCAGCGCTGAGCCCGAACCCACGGACCATGAGATCATGACCTGAGCCGGAGTCGGATGCTTAGCTGACTGGGCCACCCAGGTGCCCCTTAACGTTCCATTTTAATATCCTACTAGAATCCTAGCTAATGCAATAAGATCATGAAAGGAAATAAAAGGTATACTGGTTGAGAAAGGAGAAATAAAACTCTATTTGTTTACAGATGGCATGATTGTTTATAGAAAATATGAAAAAAAAGATTAAAAAGCTCCTGCTGAAATTAATAGGCAATTATATTAAGGTTGTAAGATACAAGGTTAATGTGTAAAAATCTGTTGTTTTCCTAATATCAGCAATGAATGATTAGGATTTGAAATTTAAAAAAATTACCATTTACATTAGCATCCAAAAACTGAAATATGTGGGTATAAATCTAACAAAATATGTACAGGAAAACTATAAAACTAATGAAAATAAATAAATACATAGATATTCCATTTTACTAGGTAGGAAGACTCAATATTGTTCAGATGTCATTTCTTTCCAACTTCATCTTTATATTCAACACAATCCTGATCAAAAGCCCAGGAAGATATTTTTGGTTATCCACAAACTGATTCTACAACTAATATGGAGAGGTAAAAGACTCCGAATAGGCAGTACAGTATGTCAGAGAAATGACACTACCCCACCTTAAGACATTCTATAAAGATATAATAATCAAGATGGTATATTGGCTAAACAATAGACAAATCAACGGGACAGAACAGTTTGTTCAGATATAGACCCACACAAATATAGTGAATTGATCTTTGACAGAGGAGTAAAGGCAATACAGTAGAGAAGCGATACTCTTTCATGAAATGGGGCTGAAACAACTGGACACCCACATGCAAAAAAAAAAAAAAAATGTAAACATAGACCTTACACCTTTCACAAAAATTAACTCAAAATAGATCATAGACTTAAATGTCAAAGCAAAACTAGAAAATTCCCAGAAGACAATATAGGAGAAAACCTGCATGATCTTGAGTTAGCAGTGACTTTTAGATACAATCAAAAGGCATGGTTCCTGAAATAAAAATTGATAATCTGCACCATATTAACATTAAAAACTTCTGCTCTATGAAGGACACTACCAACAGGATGAGAAGACAAGCCACATATTAGGAAAAAAGAATTTTTCAAAAGACATATTTGATGAAGGACTGTTATTCAAAACATACAATTTTCTCTTAAAGCTCACTGATAAGAAAATAACCTTACTAAAAAATTGGCAAAAGATCCGAATATACAACTCACCAAAGAAGATGCACAAATGGAAAATAAGGATGTAGAAAGATGCTCAATATCATACGTAATTAGCAAATGGCAAATTAATAATATTAAATACCATGACACCTGTTAGAATACATATGTTTCAAAAACTGAAGAGACTGACAACACTAAATGCTGTTAAAGATGTGGAACAAAAGGATCTCTCATTCATTGCTGATTAGACTGTGAAATAATACAGCCACATGGGAGGTAGGTTGGCAGTTTCTTAGAAAACCAAACTGATGATTTCTCCTCAACTCATTTTGAGAATATTCTCCCTTCTCAGGGACTTTAGGCTGTGTAATTTTTTTTGTTGTTGTTGTTTTTCTTTCTCAGATCTCTGATGCCTCTAAAAATACAATGCTTATGGCTTATCTAGCTTTTTCTAATTTTTGGCAGTTGGAGCTTTGATTGGCCTTCTGTGACCTACATTCTGCTTAGAAGTTCAGGTTCTCTGCCTTAACACATTGTTTTGGTAATGAGTTATATCCTGAGTAAATATAAGCAATTACATATCATTGTAACTTTAAAGAAAACAAATCTGTTTTTTGAATAATTGATTTTTATTTGTTTCATTTCAAGTAGAATATTTAATCCACTGCCTCCATTTTTTTCTCTAAAATATGAAGAAACTTTCATCCCTGTTCCTCTTCTCACTCCATTTATGCCTTTAGTGATATAATCTACTTTCTTTGCCTTTATTCACAGTCTGCATATTACTGTCTCCTTAAATCTGTGTAATCTGCCACATCACTCTCTTGAACCCCAGAGCCGTGGTTCTAAGGCTTATTTGACATTTGAATGTTCATCAGGAACCTGAAACTCATCTGCTCAAAATCAAAATATATTGCTTCACCTTTCAGTAGGTCTCCTACATTCCCAGGGTTCCAGTTTTGACTCTATCACTAGGACTGTCTGTAATTTTTAGTAATAAGCTCCTTAACCTCTATGAGTGTTCTTTTTCAAACAAACTTTATATTTTATTTAAATGAATTGAAATAGAACAAGGTCATTGCTTGTTTTCACAAAATATTTTATCAAATGTCTAATTAGTATTTGTCTTTTTCAAAACCAATATAGTATATGTTCAGGTTACCTCACGTGTAAGTGAAATAATTCACTGCTTTGATAGGAATTAATTGGTAAAGTCAAACAACGAATAATTAAGGATAACTTGGTCTTGTCGACTCAGTTCAATGCTCAGAAGTATAGGTTTAAAAATCCTAAGAGACAAAGCTAAATTAGTTTTAATTGGGCCTTTTATATGACCACTTAAGTGCTTACTTTTCCTAATGTGTTGGTTTTTTACAACTAAAATATGCAACCTGTTGTCTTTTAATTTCTTTAATTCCCTCTTCTTTTCTCAGGAGAGAGTTCTGTATCATTGAGTACGCTATACCTGGGTGAACCCAATCAAATGACTTAGACTTTGGTGTAGGAAAATAAATATCAATGAGATTCTGTAGGGATAGATAATGTCAAAGATACATTTAGGATGTGTCTAATTAAAGTTTTATGAAATAAATGCATTTATGTATTTTTCCTAATGAATTTGTATAGGGTGTTAAAATTCTCACAAATAATAAGTTTTAGGATATCATATGATAGGATATAATTTACAAAATTGTTTAATTTCTTTCCACTTTTGGTTATAGTAATATTCACAAGTGTGCCTATTTCTAAAGAAATTGTATGTGTCTTCATGTGAAATAAAATCTTTTGGTATCCTTCTAAGCTGATCCTCAGTTAATGCTGATAGTACTTAACAGGTGTTATTTATATGAAGTTCCAAATTGGATCTTACATCCCATTATATATACTTCCCTCCAAAAGATGTCTGCATTAAATGAGAGTTAAGATTAAGAAAATGACATTTAACATTAACAAATTTTCTTTTTCTAAATAAAATGCGATAAGACTTTTCATTACTCACTAGAAATGAACTTTTATTGCTACTTAGCACAATTGTTCATAAAGCTACTCCAGCTTAAAAACCATTTAAATGAATTTTATTACTGCAGTGACAAACTTCATTGAAAGTTATTTTCACTTTAAAGATGATCTTAACATGTGGCATCCAGGGAGAGGTGGGGTGGGCTCTTTAAGTATTTTCTAAAGATCACTTTTAAATCTTCAATGAAAATATTGGCACTTTCATAAAGGGTTTTTTTTTTAATCTTGGCAAAATTAACCATGGAACACATGATAATATATAAACAGTGTTACGTATAACCCTAAATGATAGTCTCCATATATAAATTTCAAGGCTACTTTGTGTAGAAGAAGTCTTCGTTTTTAAGACACATTTTATTTAATAATCAAAAGAAAAAAAAACCCAACAACTTGATCATCTTTAAATAGTAAGATATATGTTGCTATCATTTAAAAGAAATTAAACACATTTTTTTAAATGCTTTTCATCTCTCCATTTTTGTGTAGCTTTGTAGATATTTTGGTATAAGTATGTGAGCCCATATTTCCATTGTCAAAAATGTATATTCAATCATGTTATTAGGTGCAGTTGCCATTATAAGCAGGTACAAAACACCTTTTTGATTAATGTCTTTTAAGTTGTTTTTGTCCTACTATTTTTAGCCTGAATGTAAAATAATAATTCAGAAATTCTTATGTTATCTATAAAGGAAGAGCATGAAACAAGATTATTATAGTAACTCAGTGATATATTATAAAGAAGAGTATTTCCTGTAGGGTAGTCCAATTACAAAATAGTAAAACAGGAACAAAACACAATAAAGTATTTTTTCTATTTGTTTCAGTAAGTTTAGCACAGCAGGGATTGTGGCATTCCTCCTGGCTGGTGCGTCAAATATGCAGTTTGAAATGTAACTGCAAATGGGAGTTATTTTAAAGACATCATATATAAGCTAATAACCTTAGCCATATAAATGAGACAATTATACAACATTTAATATATTTAATTGCTTTTATTGCAATAATTTCATATCTTCAGTTTGAGAAAATAATGTGTTTATTTGAAAAGATTAATAAACTTGTATGTTGAAGACCTGTAAGAACAAAACTTTGAATCATTTAAATGCTTCTTTTGCCTGTCTGAAATTTTTATAGATGTCTATTTACTTGACTGTCTTTGATGAGCCAGTTCAATTTGAGGAAAAAAATGTTACTGGTGGTATAAATTAACAACAACAACAACAACTGTAACACAAACCAATATAGGATCTAGTAGAACTTTTGAAAAATAACCTGAAATCATTTGGGGACCATACCTTGGACTGCAACATAAGAGGGAAAATATGTTCATTATATGGATTTATAGAAATTTAAAACATCTATATTTTTAATGGTAAGAGGTCTAGGTTTTAGAAAGTTTGGACAAGATAAAAAGGATAAGTAGGGAAGCTCAGACAACTACACCAAAGAGAAGATTCCAGAAGCTAGGGTGTCAGAAAGTGAGTCTTAAAACAATACAGTCAGTATTTTTAATTACAGAAATTTCTGAGGTAATATAAGTGGGACATCCAAAGGATAAATGGTACTATGAGTGGCAGAGATTGCTTCTGACTCAGTGGTTCCTTGTGTATTTTTTGTACAAGGCCTAAGTTCCTATTTGAGCAGCAACAGCTCTAATGTGTGAGAATATGCTTAACAGTTCCTGATAGCATGGCACAGTGTATAGTCGCTAAATGGGGAGACTAAAATGGTTCTGACAGAAACTTTTAGTCTTGCCCTATTGGTAGTTCTTAGTCAGGCAAAAGAAAGATTTGTCTTAATTAAGGCTTATGTTCATATGTTCATAATTAAAGAGTTTTAAAAGCCAGAAAAAATTCACTAAAAGCCAATGGATATAATTGTGCAGTATCCAAATACAAATTTATCTGGAAAGCATTTCACAGCCAAGCTTTTGGAGTGTGTAGTCTAAACAGTATAATTCCATGCCTTTACCTCCCAGTCATACCTCAACCCACCACAATCTGGTTTCTTTGCATCTCTTTTTCTATTAGGCATAGTACCCTTAACGAAGTAAAAGCTCAACTGACATACTGATGTATTTTAATCTGATTTATTATTTATCATTTATATCCTGCTTCTCAAAGAAATTAAAAGAGAATCTGCTTGCATGACGATAAGATACTACAAGTCAAATAATAAAATAAATCATGTTTGTCACTTATTAGAAAGTAAACAATTAAGAAAAGGAGTAAGAAAAAAAAAACTCTACTATGCAGCGAATAGTTCCTGTACATGACTGAAAATTCAATAAGAGGCAAACCATAAAAACAAATTTCACAGAACACGAGAAAAAAGGGGAATCTGAGAAAAAAGTGTCCTTCGTATTTGTTGTTCCCTTTACCCCTATGTATCGACATGCATTGCTTCCTCTCCATCTTCAGTTCTTGCAAATGTTACCTCCTAAAGAGGCCTTCCTTGGTTACTATGTAAAAGTCACCTAACTTTTATCATCAACTTTTTTTTGTTTGAAATATTTTTAAAATTTTTAAAAATGTTTATTTTGAGGAGGGGAGAGGCAAAGACAGAGAAAAAGAGAATCCCAACAGGCTCTAAGCATCAGCATGGAGCCCAACACAGGGCTCAATCCCATGAACTGTGAGATTATGACCTGAGCTGAAATCAAGAGTCAGACACTTAACTGACTGAGCCACCCAGGCACCCCAGCATCATCAATATTTCTTATCCATCTTTCCTAATTTATTTTTTCTCCTGATAACTCATAACTATCTAATATGCTATATATTTTTGTTTATAATCTTTAATGCATCTCTCTCAATAGAATAAAGCTCTATGAAAGCAGAAAGTTGTGTATTTGCTCACTGTATATCTCTAGCATATAGAACTGTTCCTGGGACATGGCACGTGTTTAGTAAGCATTTGTTGAATGGCTGCATGGATGAATAGATTTAATAATTATATTTGTCACACAAGCCCAAAGATAAGGACAGAGATGGGCTGTGGTGTGGAAATCTGAGAATGCTGGACCAATTAGATAGGTATGTAGATGTAATTGAAGGCATGAAAATGACTGTGAAATGGAACAAAGAAAAGAGCACAGTAAATGAAAAGAGCATGCTCCAATATTTAACAATCATTTAGGAAAAGAATGGGAAAACACAATTAAAAACAGTGGTGACTGGGGAATGGACAAATAAGCATTGGGAAAATAGATTTTTAAAAATTCAAGTATAATTAGCATATAGAGTATGCTAATACTCATAAATTAATACTCATATTTCAGGTGTACAGTATAATGATAACAACAATATAATGATTCGACAATTCTGTACAATTCTGTACATTTCTCAGTGCTCATCAGCATAAGTGTACTCTTAATCCTCTTTATTTCACCCATCTCCCCACCCACCATTCTATCTAAAAATAGAAAGTTTTTAAAGTGAAAGAAAAGAATGTTTTAAGATGGGGAGGAACCAATTTTATTGAGTTCTTCTGAGAGATCAAATAAGAGATTTGAACAAATATTCTCTGGATTGAATGGCATGGACATAATTGACATGAGCCATATCCATGGAGAAGTAGGAGCTGAAGCTAGATTGTGCAATATATGAATAAATCAATGGACAGGAAGGAAATAGGCACAATGAGTATAGACAACAAACTTCTTTTGATTTTTTGGCTATCCACAGGAGGAAGGAGAGGGAAGATTCAGGGAGCAATGTTATCGGATTGGAATAACCTAAAATAATTAGATGCTAATAAATAAAAGAAGTAAATATTGAAAGCATGTGACTTTAGAGATGGTAGGAAGTGGAATCCAGTTCCATTTGTGGGAATTCCATTTTGATAAGAATAGGGTCAGAAGCACAGAAGAAAAGACAGTGATCAATCATTAGAAATAGGTTTAGAGAAGTGGTAACACCCCATTAGGGAACACCACCTAAAGGTTTTTATTTTTCACAAAAATAAGAAAGAAGGGAAACTGCTGAAGATAAATGAATGGAACAGGAATAGCTTGGAAATCATAAGGAAAGATGAAGGTTTAATAGTGCTGGAATGGAATGGAATAGTAGAAGGTTAACTAAAGAAATATGTTTCCTTGATGTGGATTCATGACAGCTCACCTGATCAGTAACACTGGCTATATCATTATGCTGGGCTTTTTTTTTTTTTTGTATGTATGTAGGGTTTTCTCTGTGAACGTGGGTGTTTTCATCCAGAGTATGAATTTTCTAAGAGAGGCATGATGGAAGATCTAAGTAACAAGGGTCTAGGCATTTTTACAAAAAGTTTTTTGAATTGATTAAAAATAGAGTTTAAGCCAAGTAAAAACAGGGATGGCTGAATGGATACAGAAAAATTGGAAGAAATAATAATAATAGTAATAATAATAATGGCTATAATTTATTACTTATCATATGCCAAGAACTCTTCTAAATACTTATCATTTGTTTACTCACTTAATTCTTGTGACAGTCCTATGATGTAGGCTTTATTATTACTTAAATATCAGGTGTTATTCTTAACACAGTTAGAACCATGCATAAGACTATAAGATAATAAATAACAGATCAGCAATTTGAACCATTAGATAGTCTAGTTCTTGTGTATTCAATTTAACTACTTTGGAACACAGAATAGAGCAGAAGTCTTGAAGAGCATGAAGACCAGTACTAATGGGGGAACTGAGCAAGCAAAATGGGTGGCTAAGAAATCCACATTGGAAGCATGGGATGTTTGAATTAGTAAATTAAGAAGGAAAATACACTTTAGGTTGACCACAAGGTTCTGGTCTTGGCATGTGGACTTTTATTTATTTTTTTCTTGCTTTCCTCCAATGGAACAATTCCACACTGCAGGTATAAAATACTTTATTCTCACTTACTGAATATTATGTTTCTTAGGTATCATTTTTGAAACATGAGTTTTGATAAGTCATTGAGACCCTAGTAATTTGTGATGGATTTTTAAGAAACTGGATTAAAATATACTCAGTGCAAACTCCATGGGAGAGCATCTTGAGGTAACAATCTCAAGAAATGGGTCAGACCGGGATAAAGACCAAAATCACAGTGTAGCAACACATGTTTATTTCATGTTATGATGGATGACATAGTTTGTGCTTCACCTTTGTTATTTCAGATAACTAACATGGACTTTGAGAAGGTGATTTTTTTTTCTTTTTTTTAGGATGAGATCTTATTCATGTGCATATAAATGTGCCTTTAGAAATTACTTGTCATATACTCAGTAACTTCCTTGAGAATTTGCTGATTGGTTACACAGATCAGGGCCACATTATATTGCAAGGCTAGGATAATCATTAGAGTTACCTAAGAAAGACTCAAGTTATTCAAAGTTACAAACTTCATGTTAACCTGTTATTCTTAGTTGATGAAATGTGTTTGACTAATCATTGCATAAATCCTCTGCACTTCCATGTTGCTCTCTTTCCGTGGGTGAGGGGAAGTATACCACTGTGGTAAAGTGCATGAAGTTTCAGGCCTACCTTGACAGGGGAACAAGCTGGGCATGTTTGAGGACTCTGATGAAGGCAACATGGGTGAAGCTTCATGGAGGAAGATGAGTTCTGAGGCAAGATAGGGTCTGTTGGCCATGGGAAGGAATAGGAATTTCATATTAATGATAATAAAAGCAAATAGACACTATTAATCTCTGTTGTTTTTTACAGATGGAAAATTAAGATTCAGAATTTTTAATAGTTTGTAGATGGGAACTCTCTTAAATGACAAAACTGAAACTTATACTTTTCTCTGACAGCAAAGTCTATCCTTTAAAAATATCTCCTTTACTTCCTAGCACATAAATGATTTAGCAGAGGTTTTTGAACATATGTAACCTACATTATATGGCAGGTAAAAAATTTAATCACTGAAGTAAATAAGTCTTAAGTACCTTTAATCTATTTATTTAATAAATTATAGCAATAACAAATATTGTTAAATAATGATATCTTTTTATTCAATAGTTTGCAAAAGCAAATACTTTGCACGGATTATCTTGTTTCTTTCCAATAACAATCCCGTGAGACAGGTACTGTTATTATAACCATTTTATGTATGAAGACACTGAGATTCAAATTGGTTAACAAACTTGTTCATGGTCATACACCAAGTAAGCAATAAATTCATAATAGCAAAATTATTTAACCATGCATCTTATTGTCATAGAGAATTCTCTTAAATCATGGTTTTTTAAAAGCTTAGTTTGTGGTTAGTCTGTGTGTGGTTTAGTCATAGAAATAAAAGAAAATAATATCCTGTAAATCACATTCTTAGTGGTCTTTTCCAAGACCATTGAAGAGAGAATATCCAGAAATCTAAGTTAGGAAAATAATCCTGAAGAAGTCGATGTCAGAGTAGGACTCTAAATATAGGTTAGGACTATGTCCTTACTGGGAATATGCTCAAATAAGAATTTTGAAAATATTTATTCAATTATTCAGCAAATATTAAAAGCCTACTATGTGCCAGGTACTTGGGGGAAAATGGATTGATGGATAGGAACCAGATAAGATCAATAAATATCTGGCTGTGATTTAACTCTTCTTCTAAACTTGTCAGAATCTATTAAATAGTCCCTGAGGTTAGTTTTGGTTGACAGGAATTGGTGCCAAATAAAAAACCTTCAAGTAACTATTAACCTTGCATTGAATGTGTAACAAAATTATTACTTACATAAAAAGCTTATCATAAATCTTAAGATGCAATTATTACTCTATGGTTTGATCATTTCAAAAGCAAAAATAGATTTAAAAGCAAAGATTTACTGAATTTTGAAGAGTTCATATCTGAATTTTCTATCTGAAATACGACAAAATAGTGCCAGTCTTATGATGCCTGGTTTAACATAAACACATAAATACTAGCTAATCTAAACAGTATGCCCAGTGAATTCATGATCATCCTGGAATGATACTCAGCCCGGCTGATGTCATGAAAGAAGGGGTGAGGGGGAGAAGCTGGTCTCTGCCTCTAGGTTGTTAAACCATAGAAAGCCTGGGAATACATGGATTTTTAAATATAAATACACACTTCTAATTCAGGTTTCTTATGATGTCATATAGTTATGCTCTTCCGTTTGGTGTATGCTCTCTTGAATATTTCATGCTAAAAAAGACCAAGTAGAAAGCTGAGCTACTATCCTTTTGGCCAAATGTTCAACTTTTCCTTCTGTGACTTTGAAGGTAGTAGCCTGCAGATGTAACATCTTCCTTCTTAAGCAATTTCCTTAAGGAAAATTGTTTTAAAAATATGCCTGATATCTTTGCTTATACCTACAGGTTGCCTAGCTATTGGCTACATGCATGGTTTTCAATGAAGCGTGTGTGTGGGTGTGTGGGTGTGTATGTCTGTGTGCGTGCGCGCACGCACCTGCGTGCATGCGTGTGTGTGTGTGTGTGTGTGTGTGTGTGTGTGTGTGTGTGTGACTTCTAATGGCATAGTAATAATTTCAGGGGAGGAAGCAAGAAAGAGAGAAAAATAAATGTATTACATTTTTGTACTCTCTCCTTGCATTTTTTTTAAAGATAAGAAGGCCCTGTGGCTAAATATAAGCTGGTAATTTGATCATTACTTGTTATTCACTTGAACTACTACAGTCAACATATAATGGACAGTGAACAGAGAACTCTTTTGGTAAGCCATGTAGTTTTTCCAAGCGTGATTGCTATGCTATGTGTATTTAGATGGAAGCTTTTCCCTGTATAATCAGCTTGCTGCTGCCCATTTTACTGCCAAACATTCCTTCTCTATGATAGCATAATACTGTTACCAAGGGAACAGCTTATGGCCGACACTTGCAGTAGTGGCACAAATTAATTTCACAGTTATCAGGATATAGGACGATAACAGTAACGTGGGCTACTGTGAAATTACCATTGTTCCCATGGAGTTACAGTGTAATTATTACTTTTGTAGTAACTAAGCAAATAATTCATATGACTACTGATGGATGTTTGTTTTCTGTTTCTCTGTCTCTCCCTTCTACCTTTCCCTTTTCCTTCTAATATTTCTCTCATTGTTGGTTTGGAATCTCTCTGACACCTTTTTCATAATTTATAATATAGAGTAATTTTTTATATTGGTATTAAGAAAGGATTATAGTGACTTGAGGTGAGGACTTACCATTTATGGAAGTCATGTTCATAATTAGGATGTTTACTATATACATCATGAATATATACAGAGTAAAACATAGATTTTTCCTGGTATATTGAAAGGATATATTCAATTTGTGATGAGTGTGGGATGAGAAATTAGAATCTTATTTTCATAGAAAATTAAGTCCATATGTTGAATAGAGGTATCCATTTAATGTGATTAAAAGCACTGAAGAAAAATGAATAGCATCTAACTTCCTTAGTGACGTGATTTGACACAAGACACACAACTTCCTTAAGCCTCCATACTTTCACCTATAAAATGGGCATGTTAATAATATCTATGTAACAATTGGTATGTATATTAAAAGAGATATGTGAGGGAGTGAATTTTAATCTGTACAGTACAATAAAAGTTTTAGATGTTACCATAATTGCCATATCTTTATTGGAGCATGTCTTGATGACATATTATTCTTGTTCATAGGGTAAGTTTATAAGGAGACTTCAAAAAACAATAGTGACACAAAGAAGGATCAGTTTTTATTGTAATTTATTAGAATAAGCAATATTATTTCATTGTATCTATGGTACAAGAAAATGAGACATGTAATCAGTATAATATCATAACAATAATTTTTAGTAACTAAATTCCTCAGTATGAAATTCATATTTTATACTATATTGAATATCATATATGTGTTAAATAAAAGTTAAACATTGAAACATAAAATAATGACGGTAATGTGTATAATATGCTCATTATTTAAAAAAGAGGGTCCATGCTAGTTAAGTCTCTGAGTTTGGCTCATGTCGTAATCTTGCCCTTTGTGAGTTTGAGCCCCACTTGGAGCTCTGTGCTGACAGTGCAGAGCCTGGAGCCTGCTTTGGATTCTGTGTCTCCCTCTCTCTGCCCCTCCTCTGCTCATGCGCTCTCTCTCTCTCTCTCTCTCTCAAAAATAAACATTTAATTTCTTTTTTAAAAAGGGGCACCTGGATGCCTCAGTTGGTTGAACATCCGACTCAGGTCATGATCCCAGGGTCCTGGGATCCAGTCCCTGCATTGGGCTCTGTGCTAAGTGTGGATCCTGCTTGGGTATCAGTCTCTCTCTCTCTCTCTCTCTCTCTCTCTCTCTCTCTCTCTCTCTCAAACAAACAACAAAAAAATAAATAAATAAAAAGGCCCAACATTGTTGAATGTATGTGAAATTATAATTGTTCACTATGTCAAAAAATGAAGTTGCTAAGACAAGGATTCATCTGTATAAATGAAAGTCAAATTTATGTAGGAATATCTATTGTGATTGCTGTAATTCACAATATGGTCTTTATTTTTTATTCTACTTAATTTGCTTTTTTTTTTTTTTAAAGTTTATTTTATTTTTGGGACAGACAGAGACAGAGCATGAACGGGGGAGGGGCAGAGAGAGACGGAGACACAGAATCGGAAGCAGGCTCCAGGCTCCGAGCCATCAGCCCAGAGCCTGACGCGGGGCTCGAACTCAACGGACCGCAAGATCGTGACCTGGCTGAAGTCGGACGCTTAACCGACTGCGCCACCCAGGCGCCCCTTAATTTGCTTTCTAAAATTTTATATGTCATATTAGTAGGATACACATATGATGTAGAGTTAACATTTTTTCACTAAATGTTGCTATATATTTGTTATTCCAACACTGTAAACTACATACCTCTACCATTTTGAAAATTGATGTGTGATAGAACAAAATAACTTGATGAAATTTGTTGTAGGTAGAGATGCATTTATTTTGTTTTAAAAATTTTTAATGTTTATTTTTGAGAGACAGAGTGTGAGTGGGGAAGGGGCAGAGAGAGAAGAAGACACAGAATCTGAAACAGGCTCCAGGCTCTGAGCTGTCAGCACAGAACCCGATGCGGAGCTCAAACCCATGAACCGTGAGATCCTGACCTGAGCTGAACTTGGATGCTTAACTGACTGAGCCACCCAGGCACCCTCGTAGATACATTATTGAATGAATGAATGAATGAATGAATGAATGAATGAATGAATGAATGAGAGTGATGATGAGTATGTAGTAAGCTGCCTCCAGGTGCTGAATGTTTTTTTGGAGAAGATAGGAAATGACAAATAGAACATATTTTCTCCCTTATGTTTTTCTGCTACCCATTTTGAAGTTACCCAACAATAGTAACTTCGAATTCTAAAGAATTTGAAAGAAGCATGAGTTTAACTGACCTTTCTTTATATCTCATTAATCATCATTTTTTATATTGTTTTAATGACACTTATGGATAGTCTGACATTATTAAGACCCAGTTTTATCATTGGTGAAGTGGAGATGATGCTGAAATGTTGTAACACCTAGGTTAGGAAATATATATGTAAAATATTTGGCACAAGAAAGGTCTAATGCAGTCTACAGACTTCAGTAGCAGTATTTTTCTCTTTCCCTCTCTGGGAGAGTGACAAGGTCATATGATTAAACTGGTGTCAGGGAAGTACCTATGATTAAGGTCTTCTTACAATATAGTCCTTCCTTGCATTTAATGGGCATATGACAAACAGTTGTTAATTGAAGCATCTTTACTTTATTCTGCATTATGACTCTAAGAGAGGTTCGCAGAGGAAGGTTCTCTTTGACTTAGAGCTATTAAAAAGCATGCATCTGTTCTCTCATTTTTAAAAACAGTTTTTTTTTAATGTTTATCTATTTGAGAGAGAGAGGCAGGGAGAGGGGCAGAGAAAGAGGGAGACCCAGAATCCAAAGCAGGCTCCAGGCTCTGAGCCTTCAGCACAGAGCCCGATGTGGGGCTCGAACCCACAAACCATGAGATCATGACCTGAGCCGAAGCCAGATACTCAACTGACTGAGCCACCCTGGTGCCCCCCATCTGTTCCCTCATTTAAAAAATATTTTTTGAGGGGCGTCTGGGTGGCTCAGTCGGTTGAGCGTCTGACTTCGGCTCGGGTCATGATCTCGCGGTCCGTGAGTTCGAGCCCCGCATCAGGCTCTGTGCTGACAGCTCAGAGCCTGGAGCCTGTTTCAGATTCTGTGTCTCCCTCTCTCTGACCCTCCCCCATTCATGCTCTGTCTCTCTCTGTCTCAAAAATAAATAAACGTTAAAAAAAAATAAAAAAAATATTTTTTGAAATCAGATTCTTAAACCCCAAATATTATGAACACTGTGTTTTCTAGAGTAACTGAGAATTGAGAAGATTTTTTTTCCTCTTATCCCATTACTAACTCCTCTGTATTCCCATTTCTTTCTTTCCCCACAATTTAACAAAAAGGAAAGATCTAATAAAATATTGGTGTAGCTAAGTATTCAAGTGTACAAATTTCAGTGATAAGAATAGCTTTAGACGAATCTATTAAAATATTTGTTTTTCTCTTGTCCACAAATGTGGTGTACCGAGTGGGATGAATTAGCTTAGTCTGTTCACTATCATTTAAATATTCTTTTTCTAAAAAGAAAGGAGATTTTGCAGTGTAAAAAAGAACTGTACCTGGGGTCAATTGATTCATGTGCAGACCATGATGTAGGTACTAGACTTAAGCATGTTTTTTCTGTAAGCTTTCTGCATTATCGCAAATGCAAATTTCTCACTACTTCAAAAATGTTTAGCACAGCTATACTATAAATACACACTAGACCATAAAACTTGCTATAGTACTGCTAAAGCTACAGTCGCAAAAGCAGATTATTATGGTTTCCAAGTTAAGTAGAGGTTTCAGTGGTTTTAGTTTTATAAAAGATGTTTTCCTTCTTGAATCATAAAGTGAATCTAGTAGTTCTTAACTGGGGGACTGGGTGTTATTACTCCTCAGGGGACATTTGGAAGTGTGAGGAAGCGTTTTTGGTTGTCACAATAATAGGTTGATGCTTTGGCATTTAATAGGAAGGGATCAGAGATATCGGATGTCCCACAAAAAGGAAGAGCTGTTTCTTACAAAATGTGAATGATGCCTCTTGAGAAACTATGACTACAACTTATCTGTTGTATTGAATATTTTTTATATTACATATTACACTCTTATTTAGACACACTTTGGATGACCCAACTGCCTGTTTCCTGGCTGAATGTATAGACATTAGTAAAGAAGCTAAAAGTTCAAGGGAGTAACTTACTTACTTATAAAATATATTACAATAATTTGATAGGTGGAAACGGTTTGATAGCAGCTTTTACTAAATTATTTACTGTAATAATTGTACATGGGATTAAATTTATCTGTTGCTTTTCTTTTTCTAATTGAATATTTTGAACTCAGCAGAATGTCCTCTGGAGTAATTCTGCTTTTTCCAAGTTAAGCAACCTTATATGAGCCTAGTCGTTTGAAGAGTTCTAAAGAACAGTAAAGAAAAGATGTAAAGAGACTAATAAATAATATCCAAATGATAGGAGAACACAGAAAATAATCACACTGTTTTTTACTTTTCCAACATATGTTATCCACATTTTGCAGAAAAATGGAATGTATTCAGGCAATTTCTCTGAAACAAATGTCAAAAAAGTAAGAGAGGCGTATAAATCACATTGTAGCAGAATATTCTGTGCCTTCCATGGAAACATTGTATTGTTGTTTGAAATGTATAGATTCTGTTGAAAATCCATTCTCTCCAGGGTACCCTGATGCAGAATCCCTCTGGGCATTGTACCATCCTTCTCAGTATGTTTAAGAAAAAGCTTTCAGAGACAAAAATG
This sequence comes from Herpailurus yagouaroundi, assembly GCF_014898765.1. Lineage (NCBI taxonomy): Eukaryota > Metazoa > Chordata > Mammalia > Carnivora > Felidae > Herpailurus > Herpailurus yagouaroundi. Next base: position 84,033,020 of record NW_024412388.1, on the reverse strand, counting down.
TTAGTATCACTGCTCTCCCTCTTATGCAAGAAGGGTGACCTCTTCTAGCGGCAACTTTTCTGTGTAAAAAGAGTATAATCCCAAAGTCAGCTGAATTTAGGAGTAGCGTCTATTTTGAGCCTCGATCAACTTTGAGACAGATTTATCACTTTTTCCATCACCAGAAAGAGTCGCTCTTAGGAATTTTAGTTAGCCCTGCAGAAATTACTGAAGGTTTCCTGAGAAAGGTGGGTGAAAGATTTACAGCATAGGTCCCAAATTCCTGTTAATGTGAACCCTGCGTAGCCTTGTCCCTTTTCGGAAGCTGCCCCTGACTCCTACACACACCCTTCTGTGTTGCCAGTGTGGTTCTCTGATCTTCGACTTGATCCTCTTCCTTCCCATCTTGAAGGCCTTCTTCTCTTCTTTTTCAAAACCATCCATCTCTATGTCAGAGATTTAAAGTTGTATGTAAGTTAATCATTTTATGTTTAAGCTTTCTTTCTAATAACTAGCTGAGATCAGCTGTACTCAGAGTGAGCGTGTTGATTTGGGAAAGGAGTTGAGTGATTTGGGGACATGGAATCCTTCGGGGGGTATATCTGAGAAGACATACTTGCGTTATTCATTTCGTTATTCAAATATTGCTTTTCTGGGGAATTGAGAAAATTGTGAAATAGCAAAGGAACTCAGGCCAGCATGAGATCCCATGGGCTGAGAAAGAATGTGGGAGGTGAGAGTAAAGTAGAGAAAAAGAAATGGGGCTATTTAAAATTTTGTAACATCTTAAAAATATGATTTATTTTCTGGGAAGAAAAGCCTAAAATTCATATTCATAAACCATTTTTTTCAGAAATTAAAACAGTAGAATTTACCCTGCAAGTTTGTATATTCTACTGATCAATAGTAACCACGCGAATAATTGCTTATCATTCAGTTTGACAAAAGAAAGAAATGCTGTTCAATGATTGATGCTCCCAGTATAGTCAGAAGCTGTATCATTAAACTATATCTCAGGTAAAGCATTTCTAAGGGAGGCTCAGCTTCTATATCCCCATTTATTGGTTTCTGAAATGTAATATACAGATAGTACTTTCAAAAATTTAATACTGAAAAATTAGCAAATTGATTTGAATATCTCAAATTGGGGCTGTTACATGAACCTTTGCACATTCTGGATCACTGTGGATTTATTACTGAATGAGAGGACTAATGTGTACCACCAACTTAGGTCATCTCTTGTATTGATTAAGTGGAGTCCTATTCAGCCACAGGATTTTGCACTCAAAGTGTTTTTGCCTTTGCACTCTGCTTCAGTCCTCGATGAGAATTCAGGGGGAGTTGGCGTTTTGTCCTTCTTTAGCTAATTATTCTTGGGAAAATCATGTAAAATTCTATAGGCCTATGTGCCTTGCGATCACTTTTTTCTTACTTTATATCAGTTATTCAGGGCTGCATAGCAAACCACTCCAAAACTTAGTGATCTAAAACAACAACAGTTTACTGTTTCTTACATTTAATTTGATTGGACTCAGCTGGATAGTTCTGAAAGTTTTGCTTGGGCTCACTGATATGGTTGGGCTCACTCATATGCAGTCATGTGGGAGCTCAGACAAGTGTTGGAATGACCAAGATGGTCTCACTCATATGGCTGATGGTTGGTGCTAGCTATTGGTTGAGGTGCCTTTGTTCTCCACAACACCTCTCATCTTCCAGTGGGCTAAACTAGTATCTCATAGCTTAATGGATTCTGAAAGAGCAAAAGTGAAAGTGCTAAGTGTTTAAAAGCCTGGGCTCAGCATCATTTCTGCCACCATTTTGCTGCTCACTCAGTCACATAAGGAGTCCAGATTTAAGTGAAAACAGATTCCATCTCTTAATAAGAGAAGAAGCATGCACATGTAGGGATGAGAGGAACTGTTGGTATCCTCTGAAGAAAATTTATAACGTATTACCAATACAGTAGTTGTTACATTGTATTATGATTATTATTTCAACCTGTTATTGTCTGTTTACCCACTACAGTGTAATTTTCCTAGAGGGAGATTTATTATTAAACTTTGTATCTCAGGTGTGTTCACAGGTGACCAATAGTGGTCAGTGGCAGAGTGGACTTTCTGCAAATACTATTGATAATGGTAACATCGATATTAACACACACTTGTAGTTTAACATTTACATATAAATATCTTCTATTTTCAGAAAAAAAAAACTTTTGAGAATCATTAACTCTATATTTAAAAGTACTCTTCTTACTGTAGCTTTACTTAACAGAATTCTTTTGGTTTAGAATTTCCCCTAAGGCTTAGTGTTTTTTGTTTTGTTTTGTTTTTTTAAATGGAAGACATCATAAAAATTACAGAAGGATCATTATTTTGAATTTTGTATCTTAGACTTGTACTCTTTGGCAAGAGTTGTTCTTTAAAGTGTTTTCTACTTCTCTGCCTAAGGGTAGGTTGAATCTTGTAAATAGACCTGTTTCTTCTTCTTCATGTATTATAGACTAGCAGGGGAACCTTGCCATGGAATATTATTCTAGATGAAGACTAGAAATTCAGGATGACAATTTAAGTTAGCAGTTATGATATAGCATCTTGAAACTTCTTTCTTCCCAAAGTGTTGTCATTATGATCTGTTTCACTATTTAGGATAAAAGTCTCACTTATTCCATTTTACGTTATATAAAGGTACAATTATGACTTATTAAGTAATGCTTTCAAATATGTTCACTGCCTATACAAAGTATCCTACTGGGAGATCTGTGAAATGATAGGGAAGGATTGATTTTCTTCCTGAATTTAGGTATTATTTGTGTGCATATAGAACTTGAAATTTTTGGTAGTCTTTTCTGTAATTGAACCCAGTGTTCAATTTTCTCATTATTATTGTATGGAGAATAGAAGGCAGCATGAATATTTTAAGGGCTGTTCTTGGTTCACAGTGACCTGTATATTTTTTCCCCCAAAGCCAGGGAAATAAAGCATAAAATATGAAGCTGTGATTAAGTAGTCTAGAAGTTAGGAACTTCCATGCAAAAAGAGAACGATTTATACAATTTTACCCCTCAGCAGTTATGCTTTTTATTTCCTCCCTAGTTCTTTCAGGTAAATGCTATATTTTAACAAACTTTACCTATGCAAATTTTTGCTATTTTTAAACCAAGCAAAATAAGTGATAACTGCTTGTTGCCAAGATAGCGTAAATTAACTCATTGGCCTCAGAATGTGTAAATTAATAGCAGCCCTCAGAAATCACACTCTTCAGCCTAAAAAGAGTGCTACTCTTTAGGTGTAAACTTCAGGTGTCTATTCTAAGTTTCATTCAGAGAAGAGCTAATAAAATGACTAATGCTAATGTCTTCTCAGGTAGGGCCCTGATCTTGTGTGAGCACATTTCTAGGATGAGGAGGATGAATATTTAATGGATGTTCCCTTGGTATAAAATAAGATAATCTCTGACAGATGGTGGTTTTAAATGAGCACATTACAATAATTCAGAGTGGACTGGGCACTTTTATCTTTATGCCTTATTAAAAAAAATCATTTACAAGGGTGATGTCTTTTGTTTAGGAATTAATGCTAATTACAATGCACAAATGTACGTATTTTCATATATCACCCTGTTTTTTTCATCCACATTTTAGAAGAAGGCATGGACTTCTTTGTAATCACCAACCATCACGTTTCATAGGATTGGTAAAGTAGTGGTTACTAATTAACATGTTTTAAAAACAGAAGGAAATGCCTTTTTAAAATTGCCTTTGTTCTTTTTAAAGTAGTAAAAAATAAATGCCAGTTGTGTTCTAGGATTGTCTTAAATTGAGTGTTTTGGGAGAAATCCTGCATCTTTTTTTTTTTTTTTTAATTTGGTTCAGGCATATTGTTGACCTAAGATTTAAAGGCCACATTGGGCACACATTAGTCAGGAGGCAGTGACCTATAAGGAAAGGTTATCTTTCTCTTTCAATTAGCATAATGATCTATTAATAAACACGGAGGTATCAGATGTGCTTGCAACTTATTGCATATTTAGGTTCTCTTCATGTTTAGAGAACTGCTACAAAAACATATGGCATCAAAGACTGTTGATGGATGGGTGTCATTGCCTAAATGAAAGCTTTGAATCACAAATGTGTGTGTAAGTATTTTCTTCCATTTGTAAAATACTACTCTAAATATATATTCAAATTGAATAATATGCATAGCATAAAACAATGGTCCACACTGCTTCATGTGATGCTTGTAGAGGAAATGTGTGTTCTGTGTTATACAGGCAAAAATATACATTTATTTGACCTTTGTTAAATTTAGTAAAACCCTTTTAAAATATGGTAAATGTTATCAAAATGACCAATGAAATAGGCATATTAAGTAAATTAAATGTTTAATGGACTTCATGGTGTGTGAAGTTTTCTGGAAAGGCAAATATATTTTTATTGTGCTGCTATATCTTTTTCCTTCTTTCTACAAATTAAAGTCTGAGTTAGCTACATCCTCATTTAATGATTTTACTAAACAAGATATAAATCTCATTCTCATTAAACAATGGAAATTTAATAATTGTATTTGTGTTTACTAAAGTCAGAACACCATGAAATTATAAAATATCTTTTACAAATAGCTCTTGCCTTTCTTACTTTTAAGCATAGTTGTACAATTTTTCCTGACATAAAGGTTACCAGGACAGGGATTATTTTCCCAGCTTCTGTTTGTTATTAAAATTCCTTTGGGCACATGTTTTTTATGTATTGGCTACCTTTGTTGGTGTGCATTTAACACTACAAAAATTGGGGACAATTAAGTTGATTAAAAAAGCCAAAATCACGGTCTTGTAGCATTGCCACTGTAGATAGCATGTGTCAGTATAGTCAGTTGGTTATAATGAATTCCTCACATATATTTCACAGAAATAGTTAGAAAGGACATTCCAAAAGGGAAACAGAGGGAGTGGCAGTACTTGAACATAGACCATCTATGAGAAAGAGTGGTTCCCTCCTGTCCTTATCAGTAATAGGAAATGTGATGTGCTTTGTTCTTCCTTAGTGAATTAGTGAATGAACAGCCTATTATATTACATGAGAACCACCCAGAACACATATTTTACTCCATTACTTGAAGACAGTGTTTCAGGCTTGCAAAACTGTCTATATTTACATTTTTCTTAAAACACTGAGAAACTTAAGTATATTGTCTTATTCTGTATGTCCTTCTCCTGTATGGAGCTACTTAATATGTTCTCTGGAGCTCTTTGCTAGGGAGTCTTCATTACTAAATAGATATCTTTCAACTGTTGGTATGAAGAGCTGACAAATTGGTTTTATTTACATCGTAAGAGTAAAAAAAAAAAAAGAAAAGTAAAGCTCGTACTGAAGGAAACCTCGCTGCTTGGAGAAATAATGATCACTGGGAATTGTGATTTCTATAGTTTTGCTTATATTTACTATTCCTCCTATAATAAACATTTTAAGTCTCTTGGGAATAGAAATTCAAATGAGATCAAGTATTGCATATCAAATTGGTTATACCTTAATGTGACCCTTGTGTCTTGCAAACTCTTGTTACTGTTACTAACAACAACAACAAAAATGTGAAAGGCTATGTCATTGTAGTGTCATTCCTACTACTTAAACCACAATATGTGTGTTGTATACTCTGAACTTGCTTCTCCTGAGATACCATCTGTTGCCGTAGGAAACATAATTTTATTAGAAGTATGAGAGATTGTGTGTCAAAGCTGATGCTTCGTATTACTATAATATGGGGTCAGGCTTGGGATTTAGGATGAAGTACTGATCTTAAGAAAGCCTTCCACTGAACAAGTTGTCATTTGAATCTATTCCTTTCTCTTTTCCCCAGCTCCGTGACTCCCAATAAATGATGCCTTGTTATTCTTGCCTGAAAGTAAAATAGTGTAGATTCTTCCCTCACTTATAAAGATCATCTCTAGGGTAACAGCCCCTTCCCCCTCCCCACTTCCAACCCAATAAAGAAAGAACATCCAACTTCCTATGATCTGAGGCAACTCATATGAAAATATTATTTTTAAATAGGATGATTAATACATAACCATACAAAATTGGGTCATGGAGTTATTTATATTATAGAAGAGACCAATCATTTATAGTTATGACTATTCAAAAATTATTTTTTCAAAATCAAGGTTTTCTATTGTATTTCATGTCCAACAGCCTTGATTCTATAAGAACTAAGAAGAGAACATTTGAGAGATGGGTAGCACAAGAACTATAAAAATTAACATTTTGTGCTTCTCCTCTAACCTTCCCCTCCCCCACATTCTTAGCATTCTCCAGTGCCTGCCACATTATTGTACTTTTCTGTAGCATTGTGCCTTCATTATGTTGTCTCACATTTTATACTTTTAAGTTACAAAGACCCACAGCAACACCTTGATGGTATTGCCAGTTCAGGTAATATTTTCTCAACCTTGATTCATAGGGACAAATGCAGAAAAGGAGTTATGATCATTTATTCTGTTTTACAAATGTAGCAAAGAGTAATAGTTTACTCTTTATAAATGAAGGCATTTGATTAATCCTATTAAGATAGAGAAGGTATAGTAGTAGCTATGATTCTGTGACCTATTTCTGAGTGGGCCCTTTTCCTCTACTGGTCTTGCCTCTGCAGCATTTTTACTTTCTGTGCTTTTGTTGGCAGTTTAAAATGTAAATCAAAAGTGGAATAAAATTAGAGTGCAGCTTGGTAGGGTGGAAAGAAAAGTGAGTGTGTCTGCAGTGTCCTCAGCAAATGAGTAGTTCCCAGTGCAGATATTCTACCTACAGACAATTAAGAGCTCTGTGTGGTAGGCTTCCTTTGTCCGAGAAGGAGGTGGCTGCTGGAGATGAGGACCTCCCATTGTGCATGTGCCAAGGAAAGCTGCAGTGGGTGCCATCCATTGTGTTGTTAACCACAGCAGCTCTCTGGTGCCACAGAAGAAAATGGGATGGTGGTTTGAAAAGAAAGGGAGGTCAAACGACCTGTAAAGAAGTGGAGATCACAGGGACACCTGGGTGGCTCAGTTGGTTAAGCCTCCAACTCTTGGTTTCAGCTCAGGTCAGGATCTTATGGTTTCGTGAGTTCAAACCCCGTGTTGGGCTCTATGCTGACATTGCAGAGCCTGCTTGGCATTCTGTGTTTCTCCCTCTCTTTGCCCCTCCCCTACTTGCATTGCCTCTGTCTCTCTCAAAATAAATAAATAAACTTAACAAAAAAGAAGAAGTGGTGATCACAGAAGTAGCATAGTTGTGAGTACATCTCCCACAGTGAGTTATGTAACTCACAGACACTAGGTGGTAGGAACAGTGCCTCCTACATGGACCTTCTTTGTTTGCAGTGGCTTGATTGTCCACATTTTAGTGTGAGAGGATAAGCAAGAGAGAGCACAAAATAGTGGCTGAGTTTTGAACCTCACCAACTTGAATTCGATCTTTCTGTCCTTTCATGATTCCCTTACACCACACCTTTCAGTATTTAGCTTTTCTGCCTAAAAGCTTTATCAGGGAATAAGAGACTAGAATGAAACATGTTTAGACAGAAACATGAATTAGTTAGAACCACAGTACTCTCACTTACTGTATGATCTTAGGCAGCTCTTTCAACCTCTGTGAGACTCAGCTTTTTTATATGTAGTGTGGGGATAGAAGATGCCTAGTTCTCATGGATGAGGTGGTTGATGAATTAAAATAATATTATAAGATTATAAGCATTTGTAAAGTGGATACTATTATTAGTAAAATATTTAGCATTTATTAACCACATTAGATGTGTTATTATCAGTATAGAAAAATGAGAGTTGACCTGTGAAAATAATTTATGCGACCCTTAGACATTATTTAGAAGAGAAGCAAACAATTTTGCCACTCTGAAGCTGTTAATTGTTTGTACCAAGATTTTGGGAGGAGAAATGTTATGAATGCTCAAAGGAACTCAGTGATCTCTACCACACCGTCATTAGGATCTTATACCCAAAGGAGGCTGTTTATGACATGGTTCAGGTTATTGATATAAATCATTCTCTTTCAGAATTTATAGGGTATTTTTCCTGCCCTAAACAAGACTCCAGCTGTAAAAGAAATATTTAGGGATGTTGAAGTGATGGCACCATATAAATAAAAATGCATGGTATATGTTATATAGCAAGTGCTCAACAAATGTTTTTAGGTTGACAGTACAAGAATGGGTGAACAAATTAACACATTCTCATGGCACCTCAGAAAGAGTAAAGCTTGAACTGCAATATGAAATAATTATATATGTCCAATTTTATGAAAAACCCCTTGTAGTCTTAAAATCATAAGTAATTTTGGGTAGCAGAAGTGCAAAGCAAAATCACTAGTTTCTAATCTTTAATTGTGTATATTCACACTTAAAGCTGTGCTGTATTTAAAACTGTTATGGTAATTTAGGGGCGCCTGGGTGGCTCAGTCGGTTGAGCGTCCGACTTCAGCCCGGGTCACGATCTCGCGGTCTGTGAGTTCGAGCCCCGCGTCAGGCTCTGGGCTGATGGCTCAGAGCCTGGAGCCTGTTTCCGATTCTGTGTCTCCCTCTCTCTCTGCCCCTCCCCCGTTCATGCTCTGTCTCTCTCTGTCTCAAGAATAAATAAACGTTAAAAATAAATAAATAAAACTGTTATGGTAATTTCATATAAAGGATAGAAATAGAAATCTATCATAGAGGTTAACAGGTAGAGGTTTAGCCATACCAGCACAGCTAGGACTGCTGTATCATAAATAATACAGCCTGTTTTCTAGTTTTCTGAGGCTGTGTACTCCAAACAGAGAACCATTAACTGTTGTGAGAGATGGCTAGTCACGCTGCAGTCATAGTCATTCTGGACATTATTAAGCTCCTAGAACGATGCCTTTTATTTCTTCACTCTGATATTATGTTGAAGACATAATCATATTCCCATTGTCTTTACGTTTATTGTATTCTCTTAAAGATGTGCTATTGTCTTTACCTGAAATAGCATCAAGCATCTTTAGTTTTCTTAAAATGTCAGTGAAATTATTCTGAAAATTGAGCATCCACGTATTTAAAGCTGAACATAACAGATCTATGCAATACGATTTGTAATAATTCTTCATTTGCAATTTGACATGTTGCATGTTTCCATCTGGCTTCTTTTCAGTTAAGAGAAGGGACAGAATGAGGTTTTGTGGAGTACTACTTGCTTGGTAGAACTTAGAATATACCTCCTTCTGAGCTGACAGCTGTTGCAGTATGTTCAAGAAGTATCCATGATTTCTTCCCTGTGGCGTCACCAGGTGCTGCAGTGCCTAGAGGAGTTAAACGTCGCACTAACTTTTACAGATGTCTTCATTGTTATCCACATGTAAGAACTCTCTTGATTAAAACTTTGGGCGAACAGCAAATCAGTAATTAAACGAAGCAATATGTTATTGTGCATGAATTCTTTTTATATTTTTATTCCTTTGCTCATAAAGTTTAAACAAAAATGGAAAACTTTAGTGAATTATCAACTTTTTAAAACTATAGTGCTTAAGTCTTTATTACATCCATGTTTGTTCACTAGTTTCTAGTTTTTCTCCGTTCATGATTTAACTTAATTGAGCGTTTCATTGAAATATTTTTGTTGATAATTCTGCTCAGTTCAAAAAGAGTAAGAGGGTGATTACAAAAGTACAGCACAATAAGTTAATATTGTTTTTCTTTGATTCTAAGACATCACTGATTTAAAAACTACTTTTCTTGGGAGAACACTACTGCATTAAGTATAATTATAAAATAGAACTTGATTTCAGAAGCTGTATTGAAATAAAAATGTAGAAATTAAGTGATACAAGTAGCTCTATATATCAGGCACTCAATAAATATGAGGTATCTCTAATCCTTTTCTGTAATCACTAGATTAATTATGCAAGGAAGGTATCTTTAGCCCCTGTTTATAAATGGTAAATCTATAGTTTATCCTAGAGCTGAAGCAATTACTCAGGGCTCTACAACTAGTAAAAGTTAGAGTTGGTGCTGGTTGTTCAGCTTCCAAAATGCATATTCTTTCCACAATGCCAAGTATATACATAAAAATGAAAGTAAATGGTGCTTTCACGTCAAAGTGAAAATAATGCAGAAGAACAAGATGTAGCCAGCAGTGATAGCAGAATGCAAAATACATGCAATGACTTCTTATATACTTGATAAACAAGAACCAAAAATTCATCTGTAAGTACTTTAGCAGCTAATACAAAAAGGGAAACACAACACAAGCATGAATCACTGGACCCATTGAGAAAAATAAACCAGCTACTGGGTAAAAGCTTCATGTTTTCTGGTACAATAAAAAATTTCTAATGTGGACATTCAGAAGAGCGTTCTATGTAAATAGGTACTTTATTTTGTAGTACTAGTAAGTAGTAGTTTTTTACAGTATTTATTTGGGCTTGTAAATTTCACACAATAATGAATTTATTCAGGTATATAATCTTTTCTTAATTTTAGTGTCTCTTTTCCCTATACTTTCTTCCAACCTGAACCATTGTGAGTTTTATATCTTTTAGGTATGTGTATGCAATATTGTAGATCCAAGAGGGGCAACACTATATAACAATTGGAAGATGACTCAAAATTTTAGTTTCATAGACAACATGTAATCGGTTATATCCTGGCCTCTTGGATTTAAAAATGCTTATTACATCATGTTGTAAACATCATTGTGTTACTCAAATTTGGAAAAATATTCTCTTAAACACACTATTTTTCTCTCAGGCTGCTTTCAGTAGAACTAGCAATTTTATTTCTTTTTTTATTTAAGTCAGATAATTTCATTACTTCATGGTCATATTCCTGGCAAGAGTTTATGTTTAAAACAGTTTTCTGAAAATTAAGATATAAAAAGAATTGTCATAAGGTGGCAGTATGTTTCAATGATAACCATCAGTATAGAAGGGATGCTTGTACCAAGTGGTTCCTTAGCCAATGTTGAGCTGTGCATAGAAGTTCACTGTACCTAAGTTGTTCTTTTCTTTTAGGAAAATTGAGCAGCTATTTCTTAGAAAATATGTGGAAAGTTATCAAAGATCCTACTCTTAAATTTTACTATTACTAACTCCAAAGATTATTAGAAAATAGATTTAATAATTATTCAATGCTACTTAAAGGGAAACCTTTCCTTCATCCCATCTATGCCTGTATACAATGGCATAGCAGTGAAAATGAATGCTTTCTGTTATGATCATTGACATGTTTTAGTGATAAATGATAAGGAAATTTACATGTTCTAAAAATATATTTTAGGTTATAATCATTTTGTGTGTTAAGTATATAATAATTATAATTTTCATTTTGTGATATTGAATACAGGATTTTTTGTACATGGTTTAATAAATGATATTTGTCTGTGGAGAAGTGATAGAAAGAATTTAAGCTTTTTAATGAAATGGACTAAGTTTAATTTCCTGCCTTCCCACTCATTAGCTTTGAGACACTGAGCTTGTTACTTTGCCTCTGAGATTTTTCTTATTAGGAATTTCGAGATAGTAATAATGCTTACTAAATAATGCCATTGAAAGTTTAAGTTAGATGATGTTATTGATGTACTTACTAAACTTTGAGATATTTTGTTAATTATTATTACACCTGCAGAAACGATTCCTTTTTATTTCTAAATACTTTCAGATGTGACCTTACTTTGTGATAAAAATTTGAAGTTTGTCACATTTTTTGTCACATTATTTTGATGTGGTACATAATTGCTGCTTAACCATGCAGCCAAGCTAGAACAACAGAAAAACAAAAGCCTGTCTTGCTCATCATCCGTTACATATCAGTGCTTAAGCATTTGTCAATCCCTACCTGCATTATGAGTGTGAAGGATTATGAGTGTTACTAGGACATAGAGGACATGATCTCTGTCCTTAAACCATACTGTTTGGCTAGCAATAAAACTGGAAAAGAAAGGAAGACCTATGTTTTAGCCTCATTTCTGCCATTAGCTAACTTTGCAGTCTTGATTAAGTCTCTACAGCCCTGTTTTGTTATTGGTTAATTGAACTTGATAATCTGTAAGGTCCATCTGGCACTTCTGCCCTAAGAATATTTCATACTATGAATCTGCAAATAATTAAGCAACAAATTGCATGTTAGTGAACATGCAAAAGATATTTAAGGAGAGGACAAATTAGTGTGGGCTTGTTTGCCTGGAATATCTTTGACATTGTTTTCAAAGGACATACATACAGATGCTCATAAGCAAAAGGAAAGCCATTTTCATGACATAATCATTTTTTCTATCCCATAAGTAAAATAACAGAAACATATAACATTAAAAAGCCTGGTATATTTTAATTTTAAAATATTATTAATGTTTTAAATAATCTGAGTAAATTAATCATTTTTGATTTCATGAGCAGCTGGTAGGTAGCAAATAATGAGTACCTAGGGAAGAAAGACATACAAATAAGTAATTATTAATTGCAATTATTAGTGGTTTAATCATGGTAAATAGTGTCCACACTTTATATAGATAATTTAGATAATTTCATTAAAAGTATATATCTGTCAAAAAACTTGAATACTGCTTTATTTAAAATTTACATATGTAGCTTTTTCTAGCCCATGTGAATTCTTAGGGAGATACACCAAAAAATGTTGAATCTTACAAAAACAATGGCAACTAAATCTGATGGACGATCTAGTAGTCTTGAAGAAATGTGTACCAAGTATGTATGCATCAAAAGGAATTCTTCTAAGAAAAGTTTCATCAGGTTTCATCTTTTGTTGTGCCTCAGGTTTATATCATATTAGGGAAGAAGATGCTTTGCTGCTCATACATGTTTGTTAATGACCTTACATCTGTGTTAATGAGGAAGCTGAGTGTCATTTCATTTGTACCTTTATTTAACTTCCACGAAAGAGAGTCTACTCTTGTTCCTAATTCCACCACTCTTCCTACTCTTTCTACACACAGACAGGTCCTGAAAATCTTAGGGAAATCAAATTATAAGTCTGGAAAAATGAATCAAGTCTTAGAACCTTCCTTGAAAGATAGCCCCAAGAATAAAGGTTTGGTTATGTGAAACAGATGAACCCTGGTAGCAGTGCTTATAACAGTTACCCATTATCTTCTGATATCCTGGAGCATACTAAGAAAAAAAATTAACCTTTACAGTAAGTACATAGACATGCACTTACCTTAACAGAGTTTTAGGACCTCAACACAGTCATGAAAGCATGACTTCTATGAAAAAAGAACAGAATACTGGCAGAAATAAGACAACGGAAAGAAGTAAGACAGAATTGCTAAGAATCTAAAAACAAATAAACTCCACTTTGGAGACAATAATGAGTAGAATTATGGCTAAAGAAAACAAGTGATAAAAAGAAATTTGATCAGCTCTTAACTACAGATGAATATGATAAAGTGTAAAATAATGTGAGATAAATCAATATTAAGATCAAAATGATGGCCTATTATATGATTTCAGTGATTTACTCAGAACATGTTTATATTCTGTCTATACTAGATTTAATTCAGTTCTCTAGAGATACAGCAATTAACAAAGTAAAAATTGTATGGGGTGCCTGGGTGGCGCAGTCGGTTGAGCGTCCGACTTCAGCCAGGTCACGATCTCGTGGTCCGGGAGTTCGAGCCCCGCGTCAGGCTCTGGGCTGATGGCTCAGAGCCTGGAGCCTCTTTCCGATTCTGTGTCTCCCTCTCTCTGTGCCCCTCCCCCGTTCATGCTCTGTCTCTCTCTGTCCCAAAAATAAATAAACGTTGAAAAAAAAAATTAAAAAAAAAAAAACAAAGTAAAAATTGTACTTATTTCCACAGAGTTGACAGCCTGTGGATGGAGAATAAAGACAGGAACATAGGAATATGTAATATGTAAGAGGATGATAAACACTTTGAATAAAAACAAAGAGTAAAGGAGTAGAGAGTAGGGAGACAGAAATAAATTTACCCCAAAAAGAAAATAAAATAAGTGGACTGAAACAATAATGAAAGACATGATAGAAGAATATTTTCTTTACCTAAAATGTGTAGCTTGAAGAAATTTCTTTTTGTTTTACTATAGTCACATTTTTGTTCTAAATAATTAAGAAAAGTTTTAACAATAATCTGGACCAAAGAAATAAATTGATTTTAAATTAGTTGGCTTCATACATCTTTTCAGTTCCATGTGTCAGAAGACAATGGAGAAATTCTATCTAAAGAATTTTAAGGAAAAAATATATTATGTTCTAGTAATATTATATACAGCCAAAATGTTTATGTATAGAAGGGATAGAAAGATTTCCATAGACATTCAAGTGTTCAGAAAATATACCCTATATCTCACCTATTAGGAAAAAATTGGAAAATATTTCTCAACTGAATGAAAAAATTGAGATATCAAAAATGAGATTTAAAATATCTTTTGTACAGGGATGCCTGGGTGGCTCAGTCGGGTAGGCGTTTGACTTCGGCTCAGGTCATTATCTCGCTGTCTGTGAGTTTGAGCCCCGTGTCGGGCTCTGTGCTGACAGCTCAGAGCCTGGAGCCTGCTTCCAATTCTGGGTGCTTGCCAACTCACACTCTGTCTCTCTCTCTCTCTCAAAAAAAAATTACAATTTTTTTCTCAAAAAAAAATTTTTTTTTGTACAAGAAAATGTAAAAGACAGGGTGCCTGGGTGGTATAGTTAGTTAAGCATCCACCTCTTGATTTCAGCTCAGGTCATGATCTCAGGGTCTGAGATCCTCCCTGAGCATGGAGCCTACTTCAGATTCACTCTCTTTCTCCTTTCCCTTCCCCTGCTCCTGCATGCATGCATGCTCTCTCTAAAAAACAAAAACAAATCTCTTAAAAAAACATAAAAGACAAATATTCTTTTTTTTCAAATATTCTTAAAAGAATAGACTATAATGTAAACATGCCAATATAATAATGATAATCTCCATATAGAACCCTAGACTGTAATAGTGAAGAATGAGCAATTATGGAGTAGGGACGTGAAGGAAAGTAAATATGTACTAAATTTCTTGCATCAAAGTCAAATATTTTAACTGACCATGGAAAAATATGTTAACTTATGCTTACAAAGAAGAGCATAGAAAAATTAAAAGCAGAATATGTGCCTTGTAAAACATTGGGGAGACAAAAAATAAAGAAAAATGTTATGCACCAGTTAATATTGCATTGACATTTATAATGAGAAAACTATTAGAATTGGAACGCTTGATAGTAACCCAATGGTGGGGGCAATATGATAGCAGTCAGCAAGTAAAAATTAAATAAAATTAAGATATCAAAAAAAAATGTAAATGATAATTCCATCCAAGAGCTGGTTCTTTGAAAAGACGAGTCAATTATTTACATAGAACAAACCAAATGGATAAAAATAAATGATATAAAAGAAAAATTAAGAATATTAGGGATGAGGATATTATGGGATGCATCCATACATGCAGAAAAATTGTTACAGCTTTATAGAACCATAGACTACTATCATTTTTCTCTGCACTTTTTTGTGTTTTAAAATTTTCAATAAAAACCATATTGCTTTTAAGACGAAGACACTAAGTAAGGTTTAAAGTTTCAAGTCTTCTATATTTATTTATTAATATGTCTTATGAAAATAAGTTCAGAGGAAATTATCTATTCATAATTAAGATTGTGAACTCTGAATTCAGATTTAGTTCCACCACTTGCTGGCTCCATTGCCCCATCTGTTAAATGAATTAATAACGATGTCAGCCTCTCAAGCTTGGTGTAGGAACATACAAAGTTACTCTATAAAGAACGTAGCAGGGAAGTGCCTGGGTGGATCAGTCTGTTAAGCCACTGACTTCGGCTCAGGTCATGATCTCACAGCTTGTGGGTTCAAGCCCTGTGTCAGGCTCTGTGCTGACAGCTCAGAACCTGGATCCTGCTTCAGATTCTGTGTCTCGCTCTCTCTCTGCCCCTCCCCCATTCCTGCTCTGTCTCTCTTGCTCTCAAAAGTAAATAGTAAACATTAAAAAAGTTAAGGGATGCCTGGGTGGCTCAGTCGGTTAAGCATCTGACTGGCTCAGGTCACGATCTCATGGTTTGTGAGTTCCAGCCCCTTGCTGGACTGTGTGCTGACAGAGTGGAGTCTGGAGTCTGCTTCAGATTCTGTGTCTCCCTCTCTCTCTGCCTCTCCCCTCCTCGTGCTCTGTCTCTATCTCTCAAAAATAAACTTAAGAAAAAATTAAATAAAAACATAGCAGGTGTTGGGCACATGGTAAAAACTCAAGTGTATGTTCTACAGTGACTGTTAGAGATAGAATAAAACCTTTCAATTTATTGCTTTGGAATTTAAAAAGGTAAATTTAAAACTGAATTTAAACTTCTTAACTAGTTAATTAGGTTACTGATTTTCTGTTCTCTGAGGAGAAGGAAGTTTACCCTCTGAGTCATGAAAAATCATCTTTGCACAGCTCCTTTATTCAGAGACCTTCTATTGTCTTCAGAAAAACTGTCCTCTCATATTTTCCTATACCTGTAGTAGAAGAAATACTTCTATCCTGTTTACTTTTTAAACCTTGCATTCTTAGTTTTACCTCCCCCAGGATCTTGATCCTCAGATGTACGCTTTTTGTTGTTATCTAGCAATTCCCCTTTCTCTGCTTCCCACTTTTCCTCCATTTACAAGTATGTGTGATATACTCTATATAGGAAGTGTTCTAGCTTGACATTGCTGTCCTTCCTAGTTACCATCTGATCTGTCCTTCACATGTCAGACTGTTTTGAACACATCTGCATGTGGAAACTCTGCCTCTAATTCTTCATCAAATACTTCTTAGCACTGAAATCTTACATACACTTTTAATACACTCTATTGAAATTACTCCTTGGAAGATCACCATAAAATTCTCCAAATTCAAGTAGCTTCTCTATAGTTCTCTGTAGAGACAAGATGGGATAAAAGGTAGAAAGTTTTTGGTGTTAACTGTGAGCAGGCTAGATAACTAACTTTTATCTTCTAATGAGAGACAAGGGTACAATTTCTAGGTTCCATTAGGTCAGATGTGGATTCATCTTGTCCACTGCTGTAACACCAGGACTTTATACAGTGCCTGGGAACGTGGTGTAGATATGTCAATTTACAATACTTATTGTATATGGATGGCTCTTGAGAAAGTCTTCTTTTTTTCCCCCATTTCTTTATATTCACTGATGTGAATGAACAAGTGTGAGGGTGGTATAGAGAGACGTGAAACAATTTTAAAGGACATGATTGGGCAGAAAGAGTAGAGAATATTGGTAAATAAATATTTATCATTTATATTTGTTATAGTACTATGAAGAATACAAGAAAGAATATACCAAAAATAATTATCTTTTACTTATTTTTCTATTTATTTGATTTATAAGATTTCCTCTTATTAATAAGTGCAAATAAATTAAGGGTAAGAAAGGATTATTTAGCAGTTAATACTTTATAATATCAGAAAGTATTTTGTGAAACCAAATAAAAGTATGGTGCTTAAAATGGTTAGACTGCATCATCAGGTACACAGGTTATCCAATTTAAATCAGCTATTATTTTCTTTTCCTTATTCACTATTATTCACTTATTATTCCTTATTTACTCATTCATTATTTTTATTATGTAGAAAATCTTTAGTGCTAATTGACTGCCTGCTTATCATATTGATATGGGAAATTGGAGGCATTCTAAATCTCCAGATGTAGTACCTATGACTAGTTTTAATGGAGACTGATGCATTTATCTGTTTTCAGTCAGTTGTAAGGGAATATGATGTCACATAAAATATTTCTTTCCAAAGCCATACCATAATTTTAGTTTTCTTGTGTTAGAACTTGTACTGTTGAGTAAAAGTAGTGCTTTATACACACACACAAAATATGCTTACTGGATTAATTAATTCATTCTCCTTCACTCACTTGAAATACATTTGGTGTACATTTGTCTTTGTGTACATATATGAGTGTCTCTATAGGACATATTACTAGGGGTAAACTTCTGGGTAAAAGAACAGGAGTATTTTTTTATATATAAGTGTCACACAGCCTTTTAAAGTTGATAGTCACTAATAGATTATTAAAGTGCCTATGTGTCACTTATCTTCCAACATTGAACATTTTTCTTTTTGATATTTGCCAATGTGATGTGGGAAAAGTCATATTTTGATTTAAATTTAATTTCTTTGAAAACTCATTAGTTTAAGCATTTTTAAATATTAAAAATGGGTGGCCATGTGTATTTTGTCATAATTGCTGATTTATAATATTTATATTATAGTGTTATTGTCTATTTTATCTAAATACACACAAATAGATCCTATATATAGATGTATATGTGTTTGTACATATGTATTTATTATGTTTTAGATCATAATGATTTAAGATATATCTTAAAGACCTAATAAATGTAAGGATATCTGAAGGGGACTTGTATAACAAATAAAGTGATACAGTGAATTTATGGATATCATATGCAATATATTTCATGTTTTTCCTAGGCATGATCTCACATTTGTAGACATTTATTTGCAAGAGTATTATGAAGTTTCCAAGTTTAATAAAATAGAAATGTTTGTTGTATTATTCAGTCAGCCTAGACAGAACCTGTGTCAGGAAGCTCTCATGCAAACACAGTGTATTTCTTAGTTACTCAAAACAGTATTTTCTCATGTAAGGTGTTAGCCACTACAATTATCTTCATATTCCAGTCATTGTGTTCTCATTCATATGTACAACATTGATTATGCACGTATGTATGTTTTTATATCCTAACTTGGAAATTTTCATACTCATAGAAAAAAACACATGCAAAAGTTTTTTTGTTTGTTTTTTTAAGGCTGAGTTTTGTTATTGAACTAGTTTATTAAATACACCAGGTATTTACTTGTTTACATAACTGAAGTCATAGCACTTTATCGTTTCTTAATAGCTAAAATCAATATACATACTCCTGTATCATAGTCCTATAAAACAAATGTATGTTTTCATTAACTAATGCACTTTTATTAATCAACTGTTGGGAACGTAGAGTCATACTGGTAATAATGTTCATGTAAAATAAATAGGGCATGTGATCTCTGAACTCAGGCAGCTTGCTTGCAGTTTAGTTATAGAAGTGCAGCATGAAAGTGTTAACGAGCAGTGACCCTTTGCACTTGCAGTTCCTCCTGTCAAAATGTTTGCCCCACCAGGTCTTCCAATGGCTGGCTTTTTAATATCATTCAGGCTTAGTTCAAATATTTCCTTCTAAGGGAAGTCCCAACTACCTAATCTAAATGATACTCACCCCTATTAATCAATCACTGTGTTTCTTGTTTGTTTATTGTAAACCACTTATCAGGAGCTGAAATCGTATTGATCACTAAGTTGCTTACTGATATATTCCTATGTCCTTCCCAACCTCCACTCTCACCCCAAATGGAAGCTCCGAAGTAGAAGGATGATAAGTTCTTCCTAATGTCTCCTACTTTGTGTTTTATTTCCCCAGATTATGTGTCCTTTATAAGTTATGGAGAAAAATAATGTTTGCATATTTTTAAGCACTGTCCCATTTGGAATAAGCAGTTAATATGTTGCAGAAATTTGAGAATACATGTATTCATATTTTAATGGCTAATAAATATATCTGAATTAAGTTCACATTTGATTTTGAAATGTTTTCCACAAAATATTTTAAGAACTAGTTTTGAGATCTTGTCCCATACTTTGAAAATGTGTTTTTTTAAAAAACAGGTTTTTCCAATCTAAAAAAGGAATGGTTTTTACATTCACAAATAGTCTCATAATTGTTTAAAGTTAACACATCACTACTTAATAACAGATGTTTTACACATGGCTTGTTAAATGTTCTTTTATAGCCCAGATATATGATGGAGATTATTCTATGCTTGAAGAATGTTCAAAAAATTGACAGTTTCTTTTAAGGTAAAGAAACCTATTACAACTTAGTTGAAAATTGCTGTTCCCTTGCTTTAGAAAAATGTGTATAATTGTATCGAGCTCTTGTATTCTTTGAGCATGAAAATTGTTATACCAGAGAGTACTTCATTCCCTCCAAAAAATTCTTTTCCTTCCTGCAGAATTGTGCTGGTAAATGGAAATCAAGGCGAGACCAGCAATTTCTAGATCATTTGTAAGAATCTGGGACATTCTGTCAATAGAGAGATGAATAGCTATAGAAAGGCCTCTTATAAGTTATACCTTAGTAATTTTTTTTGTAATTTCATATGAAAACTGAATAGAGTTTTCATTTTTTTAAATTATTGCTATTTTTTATTTAGGGGGATTATGTGGTATGTCATGGGTAATTTTATAAATATTTTATTTCTCATGTCTTTTATTGCTATAATATAAAAAATATTAATTATTTATTAAGGTTGTATTTGTGAAATTGATTTGGCTATAAGAGCTCCCATTTAACCTCCTCTTAAGTGGTAGACTTATATGGAGTTTTCTTACTAAGAAAATAGCATTTTGAAATAAATATTTGTGATTTTAGAAGTCCTACATGAATAAAAAATGGTTTTGCTTACAGCAAAAAATGTTGAGTATTTATTTCTCTTGTAACAGGAATTTAGCTTTTGTGATTGAATTATTCCAATTTTTATATGACAATAACTGTTCAACTATCTAAACTACCAAGAAAATGACTAAGTTTAGAATGTAAAAGGATACTTGAAATTTTTATATTATCATTACAGATCTTAACATGTGTCTTCTAAAATACCAATAAAAAGGATGAATGCATTTCTTTTACTATCAATCTGTATTTGTATAAATTCTTGCCTATAGAAATACATTTGGCAATGCTTACACAAAAGTAACATTTAGAATCAGTTAAATTGAAATAAATGCTGATAAGAGCAACACATTCAGGACAAACCTACATGTTTTCTGATTCCCAAGATCATAGTTTCATTATAGTAATTTTTTTATTATTATGTTGAATACACACATAGACACATAGCAAATTTTAGAACACTATAGATTATATGTCTCCTTGCATTAAAAAATCTATATTCTTTTTAAACATAGGAGGCTATTTGTTCAAATAATTCCTTGGTTAGAGACATATGTATGTATTTGAGAGAGTACTTCTCACATTCCCCAGACTTAAAAGGAACCGATCGCTCTTTCTCTGGGTTATCTTCTTTTTGAATTGAGCCATTATGAACTTATGCATGGAACATTTAAGTAAAAAATCAGAAAAACTTAGTGGGTTTTCTCTTAACTCTGCCAAATCTCATCTTCTCCTTGGTGCATTGGCAAGAAAATCAAAGTCTTAAGTTGAAAGAACCTAAAACAATCATCTAATTCTGTCCCTACTTAATGAGAAGACTGTTGAAACTGATTCTAAAATTATTGAAGATTTGGTTGTTATTTAGCTTGCAGCTGAGATTTGTAGAGGATTGATATGTGTATCAGTTCGCTATTACTGCATAACAATCTATTCCCAAACTCAGTGACTTAAAACAATAGCATTTATTATTGTTCATGAATATACTTATGTATCATGTTAGGGCTAAGTTGTGCAGATAGTTCTGCTGATCTTAACTAAACTCTTTCATATGCTTGAGGTTGGCTGCCTGTAGAGTCGTCTAGGGCAAGCCTTGACTTTTACAACTGAGATCTCCTCCCTGGTGGTTACTCTCGCGCTAGCTCCATCAGGCTAATTAGGAGTTGTTCAAATAGGAATGGCAAGTTTCCAAGATATGGAGCATAAGCATGCAGGGTCTTTTGAAGCCCTACGTTCACAACTGATACATCATTTGCCACATTCTCTTGGACACATCAATTCACAACATTAGCTTAAATTAAAAGAATAGGGAAATAGACTCACTTTTATTTTATTTTATTTTATTTTATTTTATTTTATTTTATTTTATTATTATTTTACTTTTTGATGAGAGAACTTCAGAGTCACATTGTGAAGGGTGTGGATACAGGAAGGGGTAAAGAAATGGACCCATTATGTCATCAGTCTATTACAGACCACTTATGGCCTCAGTTACATATATGTCTCAAAAGCAAAATAATGGTAACTTCTAACCCAGCACTGCCAGAAGTCTCATCCAGTGCCAGAATCATGTTCATTCAAGGGTTTCAGAAACTAGTAAGTTTTGAAATGCTCCAAGCAGTCACTGGTCCATAGTAATTCTAAAATTATGCTGGAAAAATATTACCAAGTTCCTCAATTCCAAAAATAGGGAATGTTCCTTGATTGGCTCTTGGTTCTTCTCCCTGGAGTAACTTTCTAATTCATTGTTTCCCATGACCTCGCTGCATTCTTTGCTCTGCCTTCTGTGATGTCTTTCCTAGTCTGTTGCTTTTGTTGGCTCTAGCTGAAGAAATGGTCCATTTTGCATGTATATAGTTTTCTTGGACTTATTCCTGCCCATAGAAAGTGAGAGGCCCAGAGGATGCTTTTCAGTTTGAACAATTTAAGCCACTTTTGGTACAGGTTGGTGGCTCTTTTACCTATGAAACTTACGTAAAACTTTGTGGGCTTTCTCTGTCTGGTTATAGCTTAATCTGCTACAAAAGCCAAATCACGGTTGTTTTTGAGAAATGTTTCTCTTTAAATATTTGGCCACTGCTATGTTTGGATTTGACATCCTTGAGACCACACCTTAAAGATTTTCAGAAGCTCCAATCCTCCTCTTTTCTTCCTCCACTGGACACCACTTAATTCTTTTAGAGCTCTCAGCAAAAGGTCTTACAGCCACAGCCTTGATTTGATTATAGTTTTTGATATATTAATTATAGTATATCATATTATGTTGAAAATCTTTTGCCAACTGGGAAGACTAGTGATGAGAAACAATTTTTGTTTTCCAACTTAGCTTTCCTTGCCTTCTCTCTATACTTTCTAAGCTTGCCAAATGGATAAGGGCTTTTTTTGACTCTCTCCCTATCAATATACCTGACCATATGTAGTAAAATCAACAGACATTCTGAATGTATCACCTGAAAAACTATCTTGTCAAGGTCCATAAATTCATTAGTATATTATTTTGTTTTACATTTACTGTAAGAAACTATTTTACATTTGCTGCTACATAACACAGGTCACCATTTTTTCCAGGACAATTAGCTCATTGGTTTAGAACATATGTTAATTACTTGCATCCAGTTTTCTCACCAGTTGTCAATACTTCCCCAAGGATCAGGCTCTCCAACTTCTGTTCATGCCCCAAGCTCACCTGAGAGGTGTGAGATGTTGAATACAGATGGAATTTGGAATTCCTCAGGCAAATACATGATATTGACTACTACAGCTGCTTGTCCTCCACAGCTGGTTCTTTGTTCCCTGGGCTTGCACCTAAATCACTCAGATGTCCTGCCTTAGTGTAATGGGCCATGATTATAGTGGCCCTGAAGTGGTCCAATGGCCTGTCTGTAGCCATAGTCCATGGAAATGTATTAAACACAAGTTTCTGAAAACATTTTGCTGGCATATATTAAATACTCAAGCAATGAAACGTAAACTGAGAAATCATTTTCTTTTTGCAAACTCTATAAAGAACACCCACACCAAGTTTAATGACAGTGGTGAAAAAAAAAAAAAAGCAAAGGATCTCATCAGAGTGAAAGTAAAGTGTTAGAGAACACTTAAATCTATGACTGAATGGAAGGAAGCTTAAAACATTTAAACTTTTAAACTTTAGAAAGGATGACTCCTTGTAATATTTTTGGACAGGGGAATATCATTATGAAATGAATGTATAAAGATTAGCTTGGTAGTGGTAGTAGATTAAAGGGAAGTAGTAGATACAAAATTGTCAAACATGTGAGAAAGTTAGTTCACATAGAAATTAAACAAAGGTATAATTAAGTCATGATATCTCATTGATTTTTCATTTTTTCATTCATTCATTCATTCATTCATTCATTCAACAAGTGTTTGTTGAATGAATAAACTATTGGGCACTGTGCAAAAATGTGAGCTATAATGAATAGAATTAATACTGCTTTCAAAAATTTTTTAGGCTGCTTCAGATTCTGTGTCTCCCTCTGTCTCTGCTCCCCCACTAACACTCTGTCTCTCTTTCCTTCAAAAATAAATAAACATTAAAAAAAATTAAAAAAAAATTTAGGCTATAAGAATAGACACTGTATAATAAATCTGTGAAATAAATCTTACATATAAAATATGAGAAGACATTCATAAGCCAGCATTGTAGGTCAAAGTAAAGTAGTATAAGTAGTTATTCTTAGGAAAACAGGATTTCTTTCTTCTTCTTTTCTTTTTTCTTTTATTTCTCTTTCTTTTTCTCTTTCTATGTTTCTTTCTTTCTTTCTTTCTCTCTTTCTTTCTTTCTTTCTTTCTTTCTTTTTCTTTCAAGTATAGTTGATATACAATGTTATGTTAGTTTCAGGTGTACAACTTAGTGATTTGAAAGTTTATAAATTATACTATGTTCACCACAAGTGTAGCTACTGTCTCTTACATCGCTATTCCAGTATCATTGACTGTATTCCTTATGCTCTGCTTTTTATTCCCATGGTTTCCTCACTCCATAACTGGAGGCTTGGATCTTCCTCTCTCCTTTACCCATTTTTCGCAATCCCCACCCTTCTTCCTCTGGCATCCATCATTTTGTTCTCTTTATGTATAGTTCTGAATCTGGCTTTTGTTTGTTTATTCATTTTTTAAATTCCATTTATGAGTGGAATCATATGATATTTGTCTTTCTCAGTCTGTATTATTTAAATTAGTGTTAATACCCTCTAGGTCCATCCATGTTCTCTCAAGTGGCATGCCATCTCATCCTCTTTTATGGATGTGTAATATTTCCATGTGTGTGTGTGTTTATACATCTCATTTTTAAAATTCAGTTTATCGGGGCGCAGTCGGTTAAGCGTCCGACTTCAGCCAGGTCATGATCTTGCGGTCCGTGAGTTCGAGCCCCGCGTCGGGCTCTGGGCGGATGGCTCAGAGCCTGGAGCCTGTTTCTGATTCTGTGTCTCCCTCTCTCTCTGCCCCTCCCCCGTTCATGCTCTGTCTCTCTCTGTCCCAAAAATAAATAAACGTTGAAAAAAAATTAAAAAAAATAAATAAAATTCAGTTTATCTATTGATTGGCATTTAGGTTGCTTCCCTGTCTTGGCTATTGTAAATAATGCTGCAGTAAACATAGGGGTGCATATATCTTTTCAACTTAGTGTTTTGTTTTCCCTGGGTAAATACCCAATAGTGGAATTATTGGATCATATGGCATTTCTGTTTTTAATTTTTCGAGAAAACTCCATCCTGTTTTCCATGGTGGCTGTACTAGTTTGCATTCCTACCAGCAGTGCACAAGGGTTCCTTTTTCTTTGCATCCTCACCAACACTTGTTATTTCTTGTCTCTTTTATTTTAGCCATTTTAACTTATGTGAGGTGATATCTCATTGTGGTTTTGATATGCATTTCCCTGATGATCAGTGATGTTGAGCATCCTATCATGTGTCTGTTGACTATCTGTATTTCTTCTTCGGAAAAATATCTATTCAAGTCCTCTGCCTAGAGTTTAATCAGATTATTTGTGGGTTTTTTTTTTTGTTGTTGTTGTTGAGTTGTAAAAGTTCTTTATATATTTTGGATAGTAACCCCTTATGAAGGAATGCCTGACTGGCTTAGTCAGTAGAGCATGCAACTCTTAATCTCAGGGCCATGGGTTTTAAGCCCCACATTGGGCATGGGGCCTAGTTAATATTAAAAACAAAAACAAATAAACAAAAACACCCTTGTAAGGTATATGATTTGCAAATATCTTCTCCCATTCAGTAGGTTGCCTTTTTGTTTTATTGATCATTTTCTTTGCTGTGAAAACCTTTTTTATTTTGATCTAGTCCCAAGGTTTTAGTTTGCCTTTGTTTCCTTTGCCTTTGGAGTCAGACCTAGAAAAATGTTACAATGGCCAATATCAAAGAAATTACTGCCTGTGCTCTCTTCTAGGATTTTTTATGGTTTTAGGTGTCACAATTAGGTCTTTAATCCTTTTTGAGTTTATTTTGTGTACGGTGTACATTCTTTTGCATGTAGCTGTCCAGTCTTCCCAGCCCCATTTATTAAAGAGCCAGTCGTTTTCCCATCGTATATTCTTGCCTCCTTTGTCATATATTAATTGGTCAATTAATATAAGCATGAGGGTTTTGTTTGTCTGTTTGTTTTCTGGACTCTTTATTTTTTTCCAACTAGATCTCTTTGTCCAGTTTTGTCTCACCCAGTTATTACAACTTTATAAGATATCTTGAAATCTAGAACTGTGATACCTCCAGCTTTTTCTTTCTAGGATTGCTTTAGCTATTTGGGGTCTTTTGTGGTTCTACACAAATTTTAGGATTACTTGTTCTAGTCCTGTGAAAAATGCTGTTGCTGTTTTGATAAAGATTGCATTGACTTTGTAGATTGCTTTGGGTAGTATGGGCATTTTAACAATATTAATTCTTCTAATCCATGAGCATGGAATAGCTTTCCATTTGTTTGTGTTGTCTTCTGTTTGTTTATTGGTGTTTCATAGTTTTCAGAGTAGAGATCTTTCACCCTCCTGGTTCAGTTTATTCCTAGGTATGTTATTCTTTTTGGTGCACAAATGGGATTGTTTTCATAATTTCTCATTCTGCTACTTCATTATTAGTGTATGGAAACTACCAATTTCTGGGTATTAATTTTGTATCCTGCAACTTTATTGAATTCATTTAATACTTCTGGCAGGTTTTTTATGGAGTCGTTAGGGTTATCTATGTATAATATCATGTTGTTTGCAAATAGTGACAGTTTAACTTATTTTTTACCAATATGGATTCCTCTTCTTTTCTTTTTTTTTTTTTTTTTTTTTGGTCTGGTTGCAATGCCTCGGACTTCCAGTATTATGTTGAATAAAAGTGGTGACAATGGACATCCCTGTCTTATCCTAATCTTAGAGGAAAAGCTGTGTTTTTCATCATTGAATATGACGTTAGCTGTGTTTTTTTATATATGGCCCTTATGTTGAGGTATATTTTCTTTAAACCCAGTTTGTTGAGAGTTGTTATCATGAACAAATGTTAAATTCTGTCAAATGCTTTTTCTGTATCTATTTAGATGGCCATATGATTTTCATCCTTTGTTTTGTTGATATGTTGTATCACGTTGATTTGCAAATATTGGACCATCCTTGCATCCCTGGAATAAATCCAACTTGATCATGGTAAATGATCCTTTTACTGTATTGTTGAATGTGATTTGCTAGTATTTTGTTGAGGGTTTTTGAGTCTGTGTTCAT
Source organism: Herpailurus yagouaroundi (assembly GCF_014898765.1). Taxonomy (NCBI): domain Eukaryota; kingdom Metazoa; phylum Chordata; class Mammalia; order Carnivora; family Felidae; genus Herpailurus; species Herpailurus yagouaroundi. Next base: position 84,005,828 of record NW_024412388.1, on the reverse strand, counting down.
AAGGATATTGACCTATAGCTTTCTTTTTTCAGTGTATGTCTTGTTTTGGTATCAGGGTAATGCTGGCCTAGTACAATGTTTCTGGAATCTTTTCTCCCTCTTATATTTTTTGGAGTAGTTTTCTTTAAAAGTTTGTAAAATCACCTGTGAGTCCATCTGGTCCTACAGTGTTAGTTTTTGGTAGTTTTTTATTACAGATTCAATATTTTACCTGTAATCAGTCTGTTAAGATTTTCTGTTTCTTCCTGATTCAGTTTTGGAAGATTGTATGTTTTTAGAAATGTACTTATTTCCTCTAGGTTGCTCAATTTTGTGGCATATATTTTTTTAGTAATACTCTCTTACAATCCTTTGTACTTCTGTGTGGTGTTGTTACTTCCTTTTTGTTTCTGAGTTTATTTATTTTATTCATTGAGTTTTTCATGATGAATCTGGCTCAGAGTTTATCAATTTTGTTTATCTTTGCAAAGAATCAGCTCTTGGTTTCATGTGATGCTAGATTTTTTATACATCTAAGTGTAAAATATATACCCTATGCATGTAAGATTTTATATTCCCTTTCTCTATTCTTTAATTTTCTCATCTTTGTTTTTCTCTTCCTTCTTTCTGTACTCTTCTTTCTTGGTTCACTGTTACTTTTTATTTTATATTCACCTTTTTTTTTTTTTATTATTCTGTTCTTTTTGTTTCTTTTTTTTCTCATCAGTTTTATGACCTCTTCCTTCCAGTTTCCTATTCTCCTTCCTCCCCCCTTTTCTCATGCTTTCCACCTTACCTGAAAAGATTGTCAGCAGTGTTCTCCTTATATTTTTTAGCATAATGATTATATCTTACTTTGTGTTCATTTTAAATTGATGAAATATGTAATAGGTATTAGTACAATTATAAACTGACTGGAAAAAAGTAAAATTGTTGAGGATGTTTTCATACATGAAAAATGCATGCTAATTAAGCTGGTATGAATGTTTATTTCCAGGAAAAAATAAGATTCATAATAGATATTTGGATGAATATTGAGAATCTTAATATATGCTATTTGGATTTGAAAGTTCTCATTCCAAGTTCCCTGGAATAAATAAAAGTAACCAAATTAATAAATCATAAGAAAATATGCACTTCCTACTACTATGCAAAAACCTTAATAGGCAAGATTATTCAAGTCTGTTCAGCAAATCTGAGCTCTTACTCTATGTGAGAAACTAGGCTAGGGAAAGGAATATATTATTGGATATCATGGCAAAGTGCCTTCCTCTTTCTTCTTTTGATTGAGTTCAGAGAAGGGATAAGTTAGCTCTGAATAAGGTAATGAAGAATAGCAGTGGAAGAAGTAGATTGGATGTGTTTTTGCCAGAAAGAAGAAACCTGAAGGGAATGATAGAAGAACAAAAGAGGAAAATAAATATAGATATTATTTGAGAAGTCCAAATTACATAGCATGAAGAAGCAATGGTTGTATTTAGGGGCAGTGAGTAGAAGATAAATTAGACTGTTCACCTAACATTCATTAACCCTCTACTACTAGTTGGGCACTGTGCTGGATATAGAGTGATATAGAAATGAAGAAAAGTGAGCACTTCTCTGAAAGGATTTTACAGACTAGTAGGAGAGACAATTGTGCAAATAAACTCATCTAACCAAATATAGAAACAGACGAAGGTAAGGCACAATGAAAGAACTGGCCTTTTCTTTCTTGGTTTAGGAAAGTTAGAGAATGACCATTTTGCTGGCAGTTGTTAACGTAGATGAGGAAATAACATTTTGAGCACTTACTGTATTACAAGACACTCTGCTAGACTCTGGATATCTGATGTCCTTTAGTCCTTACATAACTCTTTTCATTCTTACAGATTAGGAAAGTGAGGCTCATAGTAGTTGTGACTTGTCACATAGTAAGTAGAAGAGACAGGATTTGAATCCAGATCCATTTGATCTTTAAGATAGTACTATTGCTGTTATTATATTTCAGGAGTCTGTGCTTGATTTGACAGTTATTAAAAGATAGTATGGCAGTCATGCTTAAAACAAATGGGGATATACACTCGTTTTGAAAAGGGGTAATACTCTGGGGAATAAATAATAACGAGGCTCTCTATTAGGTAGATTGGAAGGAAAGGTTGTAGATAGGTATAAATATGGAGAAAGAATCTGAGGAGAGACAATTCAGAGAAAAAACTAAAGAAGTTTTGTTTTGAACCTATGATATTGAAAATATGGAAACTAATGAAGTCAGAGAAGAGCTAGGGAAGAATGGATTTCTCCATTCCTTCTATTATTTATTTGTTCATAACCTCATCATTCCTTGGCAGGAATATGAAAATAACTTGTTGTTCATTCTTTATACTGCCACCGGAATTGAGTTTCTAAAGAATCACCTGGATAGTAACCTTGGATGACACACCATTATCCATTATACAATGATGTGTAAAGTCCTTATCCCAGAACATAAATGTTTTAGTCTCTGTCACTCTCTGCTGCATTTTATATGAATTCCCAGTGCTGTGTTATAATTTACTAAATTTCTTTTGAGTACATCCTGTCTAGAATCTATGCCATCAATGATATTTTCATTTCAAAGACAAAATTTTATATTTCCAAAATTTCTGTTTGGTTCTTTTATTATCCTCTCATTTTTCTTTTATTTTTACTTCTATTTGATTCATACATTTTTATTTTCTTTTTAAGTGATGGTATCCACTCTTTTTTTATTATTTTATTTTATTTTATCTCATTATAAGTTTATAAACATAGTAGCCTTAATGAAGTTTTTCAGATTATTGTTTTCACTTTGTAATAAATTCAGTTCTAATTACTAGAGATCTTAAGGTGACTTTTTCTTTGTCTGTTTTTAGAAATTTTATATATTTGTGCATCTTGAGTGATTGTTGTGTTCATTTGCTTTTCTCTTGATGACCTCTCCCTATCTCATCTAGCAACTCCATGGTTGCCTCAATATAGATCTCAATGTGCTTTATCTAGAATAATGTCTTAGATCAATGGATCTTGGAGTAATCTCATAGTAATATTGTGTTGATGTATCTGTGGGAATCACCATGAGGGATGGCTTGACCCATGTCTTAGATTCAAATATGTATTGTCTTCCTCTTGATTCTTTTTGTCATAGAGCTTTATATAAGTCTCTATATGTTAGCACATTAATGTTTTCCTAGCCCCTTCCATGTGAAATGTAGTGCCATCCATCCAGCCCATGATTTTAAGCAGGGAGTCTTATTCCAGCCCCCTATTTAGGGTGGGACACTTGGTCTCAATTACACCAAAATAGTTCATTCTAGACTATGTATGCTTTCTTTGGAACCTGGAGACCATCAGACCTGTTGCTTCAGTTCTGCTTGCTACTGTGTTTTTATTTCTTTTCTTATCCATTGAGCTATCTCAGTTATGTGTGTGTGTGTGTGTGTGTGTGTGTGTGTGTGTGTGTAATATGGGTGTGTGTATGTGTGTGTGTGTGTGTAATATGGCTATATGTTTTAAAAATGAAGATGAGCTTCCAATCAAAATTTTACAATATCATTTTATTAAAAATTCTTAAAGCAGTAGTTAAAGTTACTTTTAATTCAGACTAGATTTCCATGCCTCCCCCCCACCCCACTTTTCTTCAAGCTACTGTCTGTCAGGTACCTGTTACTCTAACTCTTCTGAAGACTTTAGATATTCCGTGAATATATCTGAATATATCATGTAATTTATTTTTTTTTCTTTTTCTTCTTGGGAGAGAGAGAGAGAGAGAATAGGGGAAAAGGGCAGGGGGGAGCGAGGCAAGGGAAAGAGAATCTTAAGCAGGCTCCATGCTCAGTCTGGACCCCAATGTGGGGCTTGATCTCATGACCCTAGGATCATGACCTGAGACGAAATCAAGAGTTGGACACTCAACCACCTGAGCCACCCAGGTGCCCCACATCATGTACTTTTTTTCTTCCATGCCTTTGGTTCCATGCCTTCCACCTGAATACACACTTTCATTCTGTCAAAGTCATTATTCTTTAAGACCCAATTCAAAAGCCATTTTTCATGAAATACTTAATTGCCTTGATTCTCCCCAATATGAAGTTATTCCTTCCTTTATGCTTGTGAAGCATTTTGTACTTTTTTTTATCATATTGTATACACCCATTGGTTGGGTGTTTAAATATCTGATGCCCAACAATATGATAATTGTGTGAAATTATAGGTCACATTCTGTTCATCTATGACCTTGGTGTTTAGTATGGTTTTTGTCACATGGTAGTTACTTAGAAAATCCCTGATAAATAAACACATTGTTACTACTGAAACAAATGAATTAGTAATTTCGTTAAAAAATTTTTTTTAATGTACAGAAATCACTTGCATTCTTATACACTAATAATGAAGCAACAGAAAGACAAATAAAGAAACTGATCCTATTCACAATTGCACCAAGAAGCATAAAATACCTAGGAATAAACCTAACCAAAGATGTAAAAGATCTGTATGCTGAAAACTATAAAAAGCTTATGAAGGTAATTGAAGAAGATATAAAGAATGGAAAAAAATTCCATGCTCATGGATTGGAAGAATAAATATTGTTAAAATGTCAATACTACCCAAAGCTATCTACACAATCAATGCAATCCCAATCAAAATTGCACCAGCATTGTTCTCGAAACTAGAACAAGCCATCCTAAAATTCATATGGAACCACAAAAGGCCCCGAATAGCCAAAGTAATTTTGAAGAAGAAGACCAAAGTGGGAGGCTTCACAATCCCAGACTTTAGACTCTACTACAAAGCTGTAATCATCAACACAGTATGGTGTTGGCACAAAAACAGACACATAGACCAATGGAATAGAATAGAAACCCCAGAACTAGACCCACAAACGTATGGCCAACTCATCTTTGACAAAGCAGGAAAGAATATCCAATGGATAAAAGACAGTCTCTTTAACAAATGGTGCTGGGAGAACTGGACAGCAACATGCAGAAGGATGACACTAGACCACTTTCTTACACCATTCACAAAAACAAACTCCAAATGGATAAAGGACCTGAATGTGAGACAGGAAACCCTCAAAACCCTAGAGGAGAAAGCAGAAAAAAACCTCTTTGACCTCAGCCGCAGCAATTCGTTACTTAACACATCCCCAAAGGCAAGGGAATTAAAAGCAAAAATGAACTATTGGGACCTCATGAAGATAAAAACCTTCTGCACTACAAAGGAAACAATCAACAAAACTAAAAGGCAACTACAAAGGAAACAATCAACAAAACTAAAAGGCAACCAATGTAATGGGAAAAGATATTTGCAAATGACATATCAGACAAAGGGCTAGTATCCAAAATCTATAAAGAGCTCACCAAACTCCACACCCGAACAACTAATAATCCATTGAAGAAATGGGCAGAAAACATGAATAGACACTTCTCTAAAGATGACATCCGGATGGCCAACAGGCACATGAAAAGATGCTCAACATCACTCCTCATCAGGGAAATACAAATCAAAACCACACTCAGATATCAACTTATGCCAGTCCAAGTGGCTAAAATGAACAAATGAGACTATAGATGCTGGCGAGGATGTGGAGAAACAGGAACCCTCTTGCACTCCTGGTGGGAATGCAAACTGGTGCAGCCACTCTGGAAAACAGTGTGGAGGTTCCTCAAAAAATTAAAAATAGACCTACCCTATGACCCAGCAATAGCACTGCTAGGAATTTACCCAAGGGATACAGGAGTACTGATGCATAGGGGCACTTGTACCCCAATGTTTATAGCAGCACTCTCAACAATAGCCAAATTATGGAAAGAGCCTAAGTGTCCATCAACTGACAAATGGAAGAAGAAATTGTGGTTTATATACACAATGGAATGCTATGTGGCAATGAGAAAGAATGAAATATGGCCTTTTGTAGCAATGTGGATGGAACTGGAGAGTGTTACGCTATGTGAAATGTCATACAGAGAAAGACAGATACCATATGGTTTCACTCTTATGTGGATCCTGAGAAACTTAACAAGAACCCATGGGGGAGGGGAAGGGGGAAAAAAAAAGAGAAGTTAGAGTGGGAGAGAGCCAAAGCATAAGAGACTCTTAAAAACTGAGAACAAACTGAGGGTTGATGGGGGGTGGGAGGGAGGGGAGGAAGGGTGATGGGTATTGAGGAGGGCACCTGTTGGGATGAGCACTGGGTGTTGTATGGAAACCAATTTGACAATAAATTTCATATTAAATTTTTTTTAACGTTTATTCATTTTTGAAAGAGAATGCGAGCAGGGGAGGGGCAGAGAATGAGAGAGACACAGAATCTGATGCAGGCTCCAGGCTCTGAGCTGTCAGCACAGAGCCCAGCACAGGGCTCAAACTCACGAGCCGTGAGATCATGACCTGAGCTGAAGTTGGATGCTTAACGGAGCCACCCAGGTGCCCCAGTCATTTCTTTTCTTAGTATCATCTCAGTTTAGCATTGTGAGCTTACCACCAATTTATATATGTAAAAGATTGTGGAAGGTGGCAAGACAGTATAAAATTTTGTGTCTTACAAGTATTAATCTAAAACAGAACATTTTTAAAAATTAGTATGTAGTGGTTTCTACATAGTATTAAAAACATAATTCATTACTTATCTTCTAAATATACCAAGGTTTGTTTGGATAAATGCAAATTTCTACTCTGACATTACTTGATGGCTAGAGGGAAAGAAAATATCAGACAGTTATAAGGTTAAGAAGAAGCCATATGGATAAATTTGTTAGATTACTTAAGAGTTAATAAGTATAACATTAGAAGCCAAATGGGCATTGAAGATTCAAAAGCCAGGATTGTAGCAATTTTAAGAAGCATAGACTAGAATAGGTTTGTGTCTGTGGGATTTAGTAATGCTGGTTTATAGGTAGGGTAGTAAGTAAACATAACATAATCCATACGACTTAGCTCCAGGGAGGCATGCTACACATTTGTGGGGTAGGTATGGACACTAGCAGACAGAATATACAAGTGAATAAGTGTGTTTTGAATAGCTACTTGTGTTTCAACACTTTATGTATTTCTAATGATTCTAAAATAAGTATTATCTCATTTCTCAAATGGAAAATGTTAGACAAAGAAAGATTAGATGGCTTATCCAATCCCCATAACCTCCTAGTGGCAGTGACAGGATATAAATCCCTATTTTCTGGCCCCACTCAGTATTCTTTTGATTATTTTGTGGTACATTTTCTAGAAAAGAAGCTTGATGTTTCCTTTGCTGGGTGCTAAAATGGCATGATGTAGATAGAAATAAATGGAAATTTCTTATTGTAGCATAGGTAGAGGAGATCAGTTCCTTATACCTAAAAATGGAATTAAATAGCTTTTTTAAGGACTTAATCCAAAATTAAGTCAGACTGCCAAGAAATACAGAGTGGAGAAAAGTGATCCTCATCACTTAATGTAGCTGAACATTTTGGACCTGAACACAGTTGTCAGATACTTTACCATTTTTATTGCTGTGGATTGGATTTTTTTCAAATTCTTCATTTTCCTTTTAAAGTAACAATTTCCACACTGCTAATGAAATTTTAGGAGAGGTATCACTGTAAGTTTCAAACTATCCGTTTGTTGAAATATTTTTTCTCGTTCAAAAGAAAATGTTCAGAGTTTAAAATTTTGGTGATTCTTCTTTAAAAAAATTTTTAATGTTTATTCATTTTTGAGAGACGGAGAGAGAGAGAGAGAGCACCAGGAGGGAAGGAGCAGAGAGAGAGGGAGACACAGAATCTGAAGCAGGCTCTAGGCTCTGACCTGTCTCCACAGAGCCCAAAGCCATGGGCTTTAGCCCACAAGCCGTGAGATCATGACTTGAGCTAAAGTCGAATGCTTAACCAACTGAGCCACCCAGGTGCCCCCAAATTTTGGTGATTCTTTATCGAACTTCCCCCCAACTGAAAACTGAATGTGGTCCTTGTTATTGTTTTTTGAAAGATTTTTACTGTCATAATATCTTAACATTTGAGAAACATATGAAGAGAACATCAGATCATGGTCTTTTTGTACTAGAAGTCACCTAATTGCATACCCATTCCTGAAAGATAAGAAAACTGAGACTAAATCAGGTTAATGCTTTGATCAGAGTTGTATAATTTGTCAGTAACAGAATAGGACCCAGAAAGCACCCTTTGCTCAGTGCTTTTTCAATGTAGAAAGGCAGTTATGAATTAGATTCTTGAATGTGTTTTCCTCTGAGAGTTTATTTTTAAGTATATTTGCTTCATGACTGAATCACTGTGTGATGGGAGATGTCTATAAATTATATAATCAGGGGCAGGTGTTCCTTTTACTTGGACAGTGTGCATTATGGGAATTTAGTAGTGCAGACAAAAAAATGTTGAGGTCCAAACTTCCTTCATTTGATAAGGGTATGTGGAAAATGATGATCATTTTTCCCCCTAAAGAGATTACAGAATTTATATCCCTTTGGAATCCACAGTGAAACTTTGAAAATACTACAAATATTTCTTTTGGAAGCAGATGTATGTAATATGCTTGTTTTTCAAATTAGCTGATCATAAATACTTTATATACTGTATTTAGTACTGAATTATAGCTGTCTAAATTACTTTTAAATATATGAAAAGAGGAAAGTCTTAACAAGGCAAAAATATTTCAGTTTGTAGTAATGGGAAGTAAATTATCTTGTAAAAATTTTAATTTTCCCAAGGTAAGAATAATACAAACCCTCAAAATTCAAGCTTGTGCATAGTCCTCTTTTTATTATTATTATTACTCATTTATTTATTCAGCTGACATTTGTTGAGCAGCTGGTATGGCTAGCTGCTGGAAGTACTGGACTAAATCAGCAGTCTCTCTGCCCTTGTCAGACACCCTCCCCCTCACTCTCCTGCTCCAGACACCAGGATCTTCCTTCAAACCCTCCAACCTGCTGAGCCTCCTGCCATCTCATGGCATTTGCACATCTGTTTCCTCTGCCTCCTCCTTTCCTCTTCTCAATCTAGTTGATTTCTACTCATCCTCGAGATGGCAGGAAGAACTTCCAGGATCCCTTAATCCCATTGCTTTATGCTATCACAATTCATCTTTGTTTGCAGAGAAATGTTTGTTTGTTTGTTTGTTTGTTTGTTTGTTTAACTCCAAGCTACAGAAAGGAAGTATCTGTGTCTGTTTTAGTAGCCATTATTTTCCCATGGCCTTGTGCCTAACAGGCACTCAAACAATATTTGTTGAATGAATGAATGTCCTCCTGAGACCTATCAGCTATTTGTGGATGCACTTAATTAAAAAAAAATAATTATATAAAAATGTGAAAAATGTGGGGATATGAAGAAGTAAATTAATAACCTTTAAGAAGTGAGGAGGTAATTGAGGAAGGCTTCTCAAGAGGAAATGATACCTGTGTTATATCCAGGAGGATACCCAGGAATTTGTCAGATGAGGTGTATGAGTGAGGAATTATGCATTTTGTATTAAGGGAAAAAGCAAAAACAAAGGCAGGAAAATGGAAAGAATATAATATGTTTAACTAAAAATACTGCTTTTGTATTAGCATTACCAAAATCAATATTGTACTGTCGCCTTATATATAGAACTTTAACAACACCTCTTCAACAAAAAAAGATTTATGCACCCACTATGCTGGGAGAATAGATTAATATCTGCCTAGCTTGGAAACCAATTTCTTCTCAGTGGGTTTGTTCTGAGAAGTTCACCTTAAAAAAATGGCAAGATGGGAAGAGGTGGGACATTTCACAGCTTGAATGAAAATGTGGTACATAAGAAAAATGTATTCTCCAAACTTACTTTTAAACAAGTTTCTCTTTCTGTATACTTAAAGTTGAAAACTTAGGTGTCTCATCATATGAAATTCATGTATTGGAAGAATATCCATTTTAGGTGTGGGAAATAAAGGAGTCAAAAAGAAGTATACCTCTATCACAGAGTTTCCCTTGACAAAGGGAGATTCATTTGCCTCCCTGACTACTCCCACCATCCTAGGTTCTAATGCGTCTTTTCATTGTTGACAAATTAGGTTTGCCTACACTGACTACCCAAATGTGGAATTGGTTATTGAAGCAGTCTCATCAAAACTGTTATTGATGAAGTAAAGAAGAGATCACTTGGAGAAATGAAATAATGAGTACCAAGTCATTGCTAAGTGTAACTCATCATGCTATGTATCTGTAGACATGCTTGGCTCTGTGGTGTGGCTGCTAATTTCATTATAAACCTTATGGATGCACACTAGCACTTATATCTTACATATTTTATTCCTCATGATCTCTCCTGGTTATACTTTTTTTTTTTTTTTCAAAATTATACCACTTCACTTCTGTATTCTACAAGCTCCCTTGAATTGGCTTGGAAGATATTTTTCATTTATGTTTTTCATTTATTGAGCAGCTACTATGAGCATGACATTGTTGTTGGTGCTCTTCATAATTATCTCATTTAATTTTCACAGGAACCACGTGGTAATTATTATTTTACAATTTCACCATAAAACTGTGCTTCCCAGTAGCTACTGAAAAACAGTGCTCATTTATTCCATTGTATTCTCCATTGTTCGTAATCATACATACAATTTACAATGATTTATGTTATTGAGCACTTATAAGGCAGGCACTAAATGTTTTACATATGTTAATTTTTTTTAAATCATCCCTATAATGGTATGATGTCTAGCCTATAGTTAGCAAGATATAGGAAAAAGTTGGGGGCACAAAGAATTTAAATAATTGTTCTGGGATCACAAAGCTAATAAGGATAGAGCTGGGTTTAAATCCAGAATCCATCACACTACATTTTCTTTTATGGTGTTTTGTGATAAGTACTTAATGGATTGTATATGGGTAAAAGAAGAGAGATCAGTTAAGAGATGATCTGTTTGAGACTGAGATGAATCCAGAAGTAGTTGAGCAGAGAGCTCGATGCCACTTTCAGTAGATGGTAGTTAATACTTCTAGTCTTTAACATATCTTCCTCAAGTTCTATATTTCTTGGCCTGCCCATAAGAGACACAGACACACGCGCGCACACACACACACACACACACACACACACACACACAGTCTGAAGAAAAAAAAAATCCACTTATTGTATTTTTAGCGTTATATTGGTGTTGAAGCTAGAGGAGTGAACAGATGGGGGTACCTCTAAACTTGGGGCAAGTCTGTGTATCTCTCACCTCTCCATTACCATACCTTCGCATCATGAGAATGTATATTCATGAGTCTGACTTCTTCACTGTGAGCTTCTTGAAGGCAGAGCCCATGTCTTGTTCATATTGGTATCTTTACCATCTACCTAAATACCTAGCAAATAACAAATGCACTGTACGTATTTGTTGATTGAGGAAGTAGGGAAGGAAGGAAAGAACAAAAGAACGAAGGAAATAATATGTTAAGATTCCACAGACCATGAACACATTTAAGTTCTATTACCTTCACTGGAATTCTTCATTCAGCTTTCTTAAATTTAATCGTGCATGTAACATACTATAACAGCATTGTCAGTGTTATAATGAGAAGCATGGTCAATGGAATTTTCCATTTTTACAAAAATATATATTATTTGCCCCTAGCTTTTTTATTTTCCTATTTTTACAGTTTAAATTGTATCAAGCTGTAGGCAGCTAATTTTGATGACTCTGTTCAAGGTATTATTTCTGAATTTGTGTCCTTTAGCTTGTAAGCTAATTTTTTTTAGAATAATTTTTTGTAAGAATGTTCTGATAATGATCAGGCCATTTTCACATTAGTTCCTTTACCAAGCAGTGCCATTGCCTGAAATTTTGGTCCACCTTAAGATCTGAATTAAATTGTGAAGATTAAGCATTTATATTCTTATCTGTTTTTCTCCCATATTCATTAATTTCCTGAAAGTTCTGCATATTCTTCATGTGCAATGTCAGCATCAACTCTTAGGCATAAACTCCTAAGGACTGGAATAATGTCTAAGTTATTTCAGAGAGAACCTCATAGGAAGTAATAGTGGTCTGCACAGCAACTTTAATGGGGACATTTTGGCCTTTACTTTTTTTTTTTTTTTTTTTTTTGCTGCAGTATATAATGTTCCAAATGTTGCATAGTGACATAATTATTTTGGGCTTGGTCATGATTATAGATGTCATATATGTTTTTATTTTACCTATTATGACTTCTATTTGTGATATTATAGAATGTTTCTAATTGCTTTTATTTAGTCTGTCTGGTATTTCTGTTGGAAAGACTGATCTTCCTAATTCCTTGATGGGTAATTTACATATAAGAAAATGCTTTGTAAAGATATCAGGATCTGCAAGTGTTATTGCTGAGTACTTTGTGAAGTAAATGAGGAGTTTTGTTAGATTGTTTTTTAAGGCAACCATTTATGGAATATATAGCATAATAATGCTATAACATGCATGGCTTTTATCTGTTATATCAGAAAATCTTTCTCAGGTTCTCTGGGGCTACTGGCTATCATTACAAGGAGAACTACTAGAGAAATGAAATGATGATGCCTACAGGCTGGGCTTTGGAGAAAGTCAGACCTGGATAAGAGTCCTGAATCTGGATTTCACAAACTGTGAGGCAAGCTCTGACATTATCATATGCTATTAAGATTTTAGAATGAAATAGAAGAGAAAACTGTCAATCACAGACCCTTAGGGTATTTTTATTAACTTCTTAATGATCACCAGGATCACAGAAATAGGAAATAAAATATTTCAAACCTAAAACAGAGAAGGGAATTGTGTACCTTATTGTCTTTATCTTTAAAGTGAGAATTACAACAGTACCTATCCCATCAGGTTCTTGTAAAGATATAGTGAGTTAATATTTATATCTGCCTCATCGAGTGAATATGAAGATTAAATGAGATAATACTTTTAAAACATGGCATAGCGCTAGCATATAGTACTAGCTTTAAATAAATATTTACTCAATAAATTAAACAAAATATAAACATTTTCCATTATATGTGTATATTATTTACATAAGTGTGAAGAAAAATTATTAAAATATATATTTTTTCCAAACATTAACAGCAGTAACTGGAGTTATTACTAAAATTCTGGCTGCCTTTTTTATCCAGTTTCAAATTAATCTATTTCCAAGAAAACCAACAGCAAAGACAAAGGAACACAACCATTTCTCACTGAAAGAGGAAATAGAAGAGACACCAGGAAAGTGAACCAGCTGTTGCATTCCAATGTGATAATTGCTTTGATAAAGGAACCCACAGGGTGCTTTGGGAGATTGGAATGGCAAGAACCGGGGAGCTCCATGAGAAACACCTAAACTGAATTCTGAAGCAGGCTTCAAGTGTGGCTTTTGAGGCAGAGAACATACTGGAATGCTTAGAGGCTGAAAAATGACTTGTGCTCATAGAAACAGAGGGCTCTAGAGTAGGACAAGTGGTATAGCTGGAACTGTAGGAATGAATCAGGTAGGAGCCAAGGCTTAAAGGTCATTTTGTCAAAAATTCTCCTGTAAGCAGGAGAATGTCATGATCTTTAAAAAAAATTGTGCTGAATACATTATTCTTAGGATAATCAACATAGATTCCAATTAGGAATGAATATTTAAATTTAAATTTAATTTAAATTAATTGTGTGCAGGCAGGTGTTTACTTTTTGAAAGGGGGAAATGACATCCTTTTTATGAAGGAAAACTTTTAGATAAATTGTGTAGGTTGCACTCATGAAACATAATAGTTCCAACAGGAAGAAAATCCAGATCTGGCTATTGCTCTCCAAATCTGTTCTTTCAGCACCTGAAATATAGTCGCTGTTGCACTTAGAAAGAAAAAAAAAAACCGAGACAAATCTCTTTTACATGAACTAAGTCCAGTTTATTTTTAACCGTCTTCAAGTAAACTTCAGTAAATCCTCCCCTTCACCAGCACAGAACTTAGAACATAGTGGTTTTTTCATAACTTTAAGTTGAATTATTCCTACTGTGCTATAATACCTAGATAGCTAACGTGGATAAATTTGTTTCTGAATTCTATTATTGGTGAATGATATAGTATTATTTTAAGGCCAAATAGTTTCTTCCACTGTTGTTTTAACTTAATGAGTCCCTTCAGTACTTGTGCTATCACTCACTCACTGTTTATTTGAGGAGACCTAACCCTTTGTTCTGTTAGCTTTGTGAACCACCAGCTACTCAGAAGTATATTCCATTGTTAAAACTCTTTTTAAAAACTCTTGACTGAATCTTTCAGAAGACTTTTGGAGTTTTCAGGGAAAGGAAAAGAGACTATGGCAGCATCACTGGTTAGTTTTTCCTTGGTCAATTCAAATGACCAAAGTAAAAAAATTAAAATTACACAGGATATTGTGATTTTAGTTGCCAGTGTCAAAGTATGTTAAATTTTAAATTACATGTTATACTTGCTCATTACAAAAAAAAAGAACTCAAGCCGTATAACATTGTATAAAGTTAAATCTAAAATACTAGCCCACTGCCCTTAAGTAGGTTTACATATTTACAGATATTATTTTTTCATGGTTAATGTGTCACGTAAATCCAGGAAGTGTATCATAATAAATAGCCTATTTTATTTGTTGATTAAACTATTTGACTTTTTTTCTATTTTATGTCTTTATTATTAGAAACCAAATAACAGTCTGTTAGTATTACTATTATTGTTATATTATTTCTGAAATTGCCTTCATATAAGTCACAAAATATACAGCTTTTTCAGTTTTGAAACTTACTGATAAGTTGACTTTTAGGGCATCTATGACTAATATATATCACTTTTTTGTTACCTTCATATAGAGGCTTCATTGACATTAAGTTAAACATACAACAGGTGGTTCAAAATTTGAGAAGATAATTTGCACAGCATATGGATATGCTATAAAAAATTATGTCTTTTTTTCTAAGAAGCCTGGAAAGATCTTCAATATAAATCAAAGAGTTTATGACACTACTGGGGATATAGTCCAGGTGAAATAAGATTATTGAGTAGTAGGAAAGCTATAATAAAAACTGTCAGTACTGTCACCCAGTTCCCTCTAAGGTCTGTAAAGGATCAAAAGTATATTGAGCATCATCTAACAGCTGCCTAGAATGTGAGGGGAACCACAATTGTGATGAGCAACAGTATGCTGGGTTGGAAAAAATACACATAACTTGTAGTTAAGTTGAAAATGGTAGGTAGGATTATAAAATGTATTGTGAGGCTTGATTTTTTGAAAATGGCTACCTGCTAACTAGACATGTAACTGATTTTATTATGGGTATATGTATTCACATGTATATAAACTTATTCAAATTAAAATGGCATATAAATACAGGTATTTTATTAATTATAAATAGTTACCTAGGGAAAGACCATATTTGTACATAGATAGTATATAGGAAAGGGCTACCCTTCCATGGAGGGTAAGAAGTTCTTTACTGCTACCTTACCATGTGGCAGCAATTGAGAAGAGGAAGGGAGTGCTTTTGGCCTTGGGCTCAGAAGAAGGAAATGTGCAACTGTCTTTTGTCATCCTGAATCCGCTTTCATCAGACACCAGCTGCCTCTACCATGCTGCCTAAGTCCATTCCCAGTGAGGTCAAAGTCATATACCTAAGGTACAGTGGTGGGGAAGTCAGTGCCAGGTCTGCCCTTGCCCCGAAGATCTGCTCCATGGTCTGTCTCCAAAAAAGGTTAGTGATGACATTGCCAAGGCAACTGGTGATTTGGAGGATCTGAGGATTACAGTGAAACTGAACATTTAGAACAGAAAGGACCAGATTGAGGTGGTACCTTCTGCCTCTGCCCTGAATTTCAAAGCCATCGAGGAACCGCCAAGAGACAGAAAGAAGCAGAAAAACATTAAGCACAGTGGAAATATCACTTTTGATGATATTGTCAACATTTCCCCACAGATGCAGCACCAGTCTTTAGCCAGAATACTCTCCGGGACCATTAAAGAGATCCTGTGGGCTGCAAGGTTGATGGCAGCCACCCTCACGACACCATAGATGATGTCATTAGTGGTGCTGTGGAATGCCCAGCTACGTAAGAACCACAATGGAAAATATTTCAATAAAGGATCATTTGACAGCCAAAAAAAAAAAAAAAAAAAAAAAAGGAAGGGAGAAATATGCCTAACATAGGCATGAAAATATGGAGGTACTAGGAGATGATCTGTGGAGCAGGAATAAAGAAAAGCCTCTTTTATCACATATATTCTCATATTTACAATTTGCATTCCTCAGATAAATGCTTGGCTATACATCCATAATAAAGACAAGTTACACTTTTAGTAAGGATATAGGTATTTTCAAAAGCACAAACTTCACAGTATATTGTGTAGTCCAACCTGTCATCTTAGAATTTAACTAATTTTTAAGAGGAGATTATTTTTTACCTCATACTATTAGCATGGAGCAACAAACCGAAGCCGTAAGAAGAAAGGATTCAGTATAAATAGCCTTGGATCACTGATGAGATTGACATGTGTTTTAGGGATTTGATTCCTGAAGAAGTGCAGTGAATAACGAGTTTTCCATAAACATGTATGAGCAACTCCGTATGGGCCAACTGCTAGCGTAGATACTGAGAACCAAAGATGAATTATAGTCTCTTCCCTGGATGAATCTGTAGTCTTTTTGTTTTATTTTGTCTTGTTTTTGGATTGCATTAGGTAGAAGTTTCTTTTCCCCTCATTCCTTTCATTCATTCTCTCACTCCACATTATTGGTACTTAAAATGTATATGATCCATGGTAGCTGCTGTGTGTCTTACAGAGAACAACAAATATGCAGCCAGAACTTGCTTTTGATAGTAAGCTCTGGTATACTCATATCTACACATGGTAAAATCCCACTTATGCTCCTACTCTAGCATAAGTATCTCTGTCAAAGAAGGCTTCTCTGATTCTCCTGAGATAGAATAATTTCTCTTCCTTTTGAAAACTCATAATGAGAAAATGAAGACTTTAAGCATATATTTATGTTTGTCAGATATCCACTCTGTTTACTGTCTATAAATAGCAGTAAAACATTGTGCTGTGACTCTAAAGCAACTCCTTCCACGTTAGAGAAAGTACCATATAACTTTCAGAGCATTTTAATGATTATAAGAAAGCCTGTTAAGTAACTAAAGAAGTACATATTATTAATGTGAATATATAATTTAAAAATTTATAATAAATTTCTGAAGTACAAATTATTCTCTGCGTTTGCATGTGAGAAAGCTGATGCCCAGAGAATTTAAGTCATTTGCCTAAAGTCTTAAAACCAATAAAGTGAAGTCAGTAATTAAAGACGGGCACTCAAGCACCAGAGCCTTCTCTCTTCACCTGTGTGCTATGCTTTCTCAGTGAGTACATTTAAAGGCTTTGGAGAAGCAAGCACATTTGAGCACTTAGTTAACATTACAATTTACGTAAGTCTCTGTGTGTGTGTGTGTGTGTGTGTGTGTGTGTGTGTGTGTGTGTGTATACACATATACATATTCAGTCTTATTTTTGCTGGCTGTTTTTAGAATAGCCACATTTTGCAAGGAACTCTAACCTAGGTACATGGCTTATCACTATGTCATTACTGCAAGACAGAGAAAGCTCTTTATCTTCTTCTTGAATCTAGCATCTTCCTTAGTCTCCTTAAGTATTCTCAATCCCCACCATCTTTAAGATGGATAAAGAATGGTTTCCTAAGAGAGTGCTGCCAAGAAGACCACCCCTTCAGGACATAAAGCAGAGCTTTTATCAATGATATTCTCTGTTTTTCTTAATTATTAAAGTCTGCCTCTGTAGACTGCAAGTGACTGGGATCAAATTATATTAGAGATTTTAATATCTAGATGTCTCCTAGGCAGAAAAAACATTAAATAAATATTTTTATCTTTGTTTTATATTCATCGACTTTAACTGTTTCTATATTATTGATATATAAAAAACATGAATGTGTAATATTAATTAATAGTTGCAGTAACTTATATTTTATTCCATTTCAACAATTTCAACAATAGTTGGTAGGTATGATGCTCTACTCTTTAAATAAATTGGTAACAGAGAGAAATCGGAAATGAGGGTGCTCTTCCCGTGCTACTACAACCTTTAGTGATCCCATTCTCCCCCGTAAGTCTTAGCGTAATTATCATCAGTACCATACATTTGGCAAATACATTTTGTTTTCTTTACACATTATGATACTGTTGTTTGGTAATGTTATTTAAATCTTGTCTTATTGTTTAGTATTTCTATTTCTAATATTTTAAAGCCCCAGTAGATTCTGAAAGCCTTGAGGATTGACTCCCCTTCCTTTAGTTAGACTTGTTTCTCTTTTCATACCCACTTGGTTTTATCTTCTGTATGTAGCAGTGGTGTGTTTATATTCTTTCAGCGACTCTTCCTACAGTTATTCAGGAACAATGATTCCACCCCATCCTTTTTTTCCACCTGTGTGCGACACAAAAACTGATTTTCAATTTCCAACTTCTCTTGTAAGAAAGAGAAAAATCTAAGTTTAAACTGCTCTTAAGAGCAGCATCCTCAAAGACTTATGATGATACTCTCTTTGTGTAGTAAAATAGGAAAATGTGTTTAAAAATTTTTCAGAAGGTTGTATGCACTAAGTTTTTATGGAACTGTTTTATTTGCTTGTAGGATAAGATATACATGAATTTGTGGCTTCTTCTGCTCTTGAGGTTTTTTAGCATACTTAATTAAAAAAATATGTTTAAAAAGTGTCTTTCTAATAGAAGTGGCTATACCAAAGTTATTAAAATGTAATAAAATTAGCTTCCTAAATTTAGGAATTAGTGCCTCAATGACTACTAAGGTTATATAAGCCTTTGAAACCATGTGAGATTGTAAAACCCTAATGTTTTCATCTTGACTTGAGAAGCTTCTTGAAACCTTTTACTTTTTTTTCCTTAAACTAAAATTGGACTCCAAGAGAGAGGATACTGTAGCCTTTTTCTAGCTGTGACATCTTAACTGCTTTTTTCTGTCTTCATATTACTCTGGCAAGGAGGCAGTGATGTTGCAAAGAGATAAGGTCAGTAGAACATCATCTTTTAAAATTCTAACCTGTCTTCATACGTGAATGGGATAGTCCTGAGTGTAAGATGGTAAATGCATTTTAGTAGTTTCCTCAACTGCCTTGGCCACTGGTCTCCTTATGCTTCTGGGAGATTTCTGGAGCCTCAATACTCTCGTCTATGAAGTGGAAATAAAAGCCATCTTACTAATTTTTAAGAATCAGTCATATATGAAGATCCAAAATGAGTATCAAAATTTAACTGAAGGCCTTCCTTTTAATTAAAAATATACAAAAAGTGTAAAAGACATTTTTAGCCACTCATATCTGAGAAAACCAGTAATTCTCTGATATAGACTACAGAAAGATGGTAGAAGATTTTTAACTATGTTTTATCACTAGACTCATGATCATGATAATCCAACAAGATATTTTGAGTATCGGTCCTATGAATTGTGTTCTGTTCTAAATCTTGCTTGTTTTGAACTGTCTTAAAACAACTATAAATGAATGGTAATTTCTAGAGGATAAATAGCTCTAGTTAAAAATTATGTTTTCATATTACCTACAAATTATGTAATTATTAAAAGTCTAAAACATGAATATCACTGGTTCAGCATCACCAAGACAGATTGGTGCACAACTTAAAAAGTTCAGTTAACTTTAACAATGTTGCTATACCTTCCCAGCCAGCTGACTGTAGAAGCTGGGCCAAGATATGTATTACAAATATTCAAAGTTAGTTCCAAATATCCCTGAGCTAGTAAGAATTTGTGTAATTAGAGAAGCAGAGTCAGGAAACATATAGGAGAGGCTATTAATTTTTTTTAATATATGAAATTTATTGTCAAATTGGTTTCCATACAACACCCAGTGCTCATCCCAAAAGGTGCCCTCCTCAATACCCATCACCCACCCCCTCCTCCCTCCAACCCCCATCAACCCTCAGTTTGTTCTCAGTTTTTAAAAAAGTCTCTTATGCTTTGGCTCTCTCCCACTCTAACCTCTTTTTTTTTTTTTTCCTCTCCCTCCCCCATGGGTTTCTGTTAAGTTTCTCAGGATCCACATAAGAGTGAAACCATATGGTATCTGTCTTTCTCTGTATGGCTTATTTCACTTAGCATCACACTCTCCAGTTCCATCCACGTTGCTACAAAGGGCCATATTTCATTTTTTCTCATTGCCACGTAGTATTCCATTGTGTATATAAACCACAATTTCTTTTTTTTTTTAAATTATTTTCAATGTTTATTTATTTTTGGGACAGAGAGAGACAGAGCATGAACAGGGGAGGGGCAGACAGAGAGGGAGACACAGAATCGGAAACAGGCTCCAGGCTCTGAGCCATCAGCCCAGAGCCCGACGCGGGGCTCGAACTCCCAGACCACGAGATCGTGACCTGGCTGAGGTCGGACGCTTAACCGACTGCGCCACCCAGGCGCCCCATAACCACAATTTCTTTATCCATTCATCAGTTGATGGACATTTAGGCTCTTTCCATACTTTGGCTATTGTTGAGAGTTCTGCTATGAACATTGGGGTACAATTGCCCCTATGCATCAGTACTCCTGTGTCCCTTGGATAAATTCCTAGCAGTGCTATTGCTGGGTCATAGGGTAGGTCTATTTTTAATTTTCTGAGGAACCTCCACACTGCTTTCCAGAGAGGCTGCACCAATTTGCATTCCCACCAACAGTGCAAGAGGGTTCCCGTTTCTCCACATCCTCTCCAGCATCGATAGTCTCCTGATTTGTTCATTTTGGCCACTCTGACTGGCGTGAGGTGATATCTGAGTGTGGTTTTGATTTGTATTTCCCTGATAAGGAGCGACGTTGAACATCTTTTCATGTGCCTGTTGGCCATCCGGATGTCTTCTTTAGAGAAGTGTCTATTCATGTCTTCTGCCCATTTCTTCACTGGGTTATTTGTTTTTGGGGTGTGGAGTTTGGTGAGCTCTTTATAGATTTTGGATACTAGCCCTTTGTCCGATACGTCATTTGCAAATGTCTTTTCCCATTCCGTTGGCTGCCTTTTAGTTTTGTTGGTTGTTTCCTTTGCTGTGCAGAAGCTTTTTACCTTCATAAGGTCCCAGTAATTCACTTTTGCTTTTAATTCCCTTGCCTTTGGGGATGTCTCGAGTAAGAGATTGCTACGGCTGAGGTCAGAGAGGTCTTTTCCTGCTTTCTCCTCTAGGGTGTTGATGGTTTCCTGTCTCACATTCAGGTCCTTTATCCATTTTGAGTTTATTTTTGTGATTGGTGTGAGAAAGTGGTCTAGTTTCAACCTTCTGCATGTTGCTGTCCAGTTCTCCCAGCACCATTTGTTAAAGAGACTGTCTTTTTTCCATTGGATGTTCTTTCCTGCTTTGTCAAAGATGAGTTGGCCATACGTTTGTGGGTCTAGTTCTGGGGTTTCTATTCTATTCCATTGGTCTATGTGTCTGTTTTTGTGCCAATACCATGCTGTCTTGATGATGACAGCTTTGTAGTAGAGGCTAAAGTCTGGGATTGTGATGCCTCCTGCTTTGGTCTTCTTCTTCAAAATTACTTTGGCTATTCGGGGCCTTTTGTGGTTCCATATGAATTTTAGGATGGCTTGTTCTAGTTTCGAGAAGAATGCTGGTGCAATTTTGATTGGGATTGCATTGATTGTGTAGATAGCTTTGGGTAGTATTGACGTTTTGACAATATTTACTCTTCCAATCCAGGAGCAGGGAATGTCTTTGCATTTCTTTAAATCTTCTTCAATTACCTTCATAAGCTTTCTATAGTTTTCAGCATACAGATCTTTTACATCTTTGGTTAGATTTATTCCTAGGTATTTTATGCTTCTTGGTGCAATTGTGAATGGGATCAGTGTCTTTATTTGTCTTTCTGTTGCTTCATTGTTAGTGTATAAGAATGCAACTGATTTCTGTACATTGATTTTGTATCCTGCAACTTTGTTGAATTCATGTATCAGTTCTAGCAGACTTTTGGTGGAGTCTATCGGATTTTCCATGTGTAATATCATGTCATCTGCAAAAAGCAAAAGCTTGACTTCATCTTTGCCAATTTGGATGCCTTTGATTTCCTTTTGTTGTCTGATTGCTGATGCTAGAACTTCCAGCACTATGTTAAACAACAGCGGTGAGAGTGGGCATCCCTGTCGTGTTCCTGATCTCAGGGAAAAAGCTCTCAGTTTTTCCCCGTTGAGGATGATGTTAGCTGTGGGCTTTTCATAAATGGCTTTTATGATCTTTAAGTATGTTCCTTCTATCCCGACTTTCTCAAGGGTTTTTATTAAGAAAGGGTGCTGGATTTTGTCAAAGGCCTTTTCTGCATCGATTGACAGGATCATATGGTTCTTCTCTTTTTTTTGTTAATGTGATGTATCACGTTGATTGATTTGCGAATGTTGAACCAGCCCTGCATCCCAGGAATGAATCCCACTTGATCATGGTGAATAATTCTTTTTATATGCCGTTGAATTCGATTTGCTAGTATCTTATTGAGAATTTTTGCATCCATATTCATCAGGGATATTGGCCTGTGGTTCTCTTTTTTTACTGGGTCTCTGTCTGGTTTAGGAATCAAAGTAATACTGGCTTCATAGAATGAGTCTGGAAGTTTTCCTTCCCTTTCTATTTCTTGGAATAGCTTGAGAAGGATAGGTATTATCTCTGCTTTAGACGTCTGGTAGAACTCCCCTGGGAAGCCATCTGGTCCTGGACTCTTATTTGTTGGGAGATTTTTGATAACCAATTCAATTTCTTCGCTGGTTATGGGTGTGTTCAAGCTTTCTATTTCCTCCTGATTGAGTTTTGGAAGAGTGTGGGTGTTTAGGAATTTCTCCATTTCTTCCAGGTTGTCCAATTTGTTGGCATATAATTTTTCATAGTATTCCCTGATAATTGTTTGTATCTCTGAGAGATTGGTTGTAATCATTCCATTTTCATTCATGATTTTATCTATTTGGGTCATCTCCCTTTTCTTTTTGAGAAGCCTGGCTAGAGGTTTGTCAATTTTGTTTATTTTTTCAAAAAACCAACTCTTGGTTTCGTTGATCTGCTCTACAGTTTTTTTAGATTCTATATTGTTTATTTCTGCTCTGATCTTTATTATTTCTCTTCTTCTGCTGGGTTTAGGCTGCCTTTGCTGTTCTGCTTCTATTTCCTTTAGGTGTGCTCTTAGATTTTGTATTTGGGATTTTTCTTGTTTCTTGAGATAGGCCTGGATTGCAATGTATTTTCCTGTCAGGACTGCCTTCACTGCGTCCCAAAGCGTTTGGATTGTTGTATTTTCATTTTCGTTTGTTTCCATATATTTTTTAATTTCTTCTCGAATTGCCTGGTTGACCCACTCATTCGTTAGTAGGGTGTTCTTTAACCTCCATGCTTTTGGAGGTTTTCCAGACTTTTTTCTGTGGTTGATTTCAAGCTTCATAGCATTGTGGTCTGAAAGTATGCATGGTATGATTTCAATTCTTGTAAACTTATGAAGGGCTGTTTTGTGACCCAGTATATGATCTATCTTGGAGAATGTTCCATGTGCACTCGAGAAGAAAGTATATTCTGTTGCTTTGGGATGCAGAGTTCTAAATAGATCTGTCAAGTCCATCTGATCCAATGTCTCATTCAGGGCCCTTGTTTCTTTATTGACCGTGCGTCTAGATGATCTATCCATTTCTGTAAGTGGGGTGTTAAAGTCCCCTGCAATTACCACATTCTTATCAATAAGGTTGCTTATGTTTATGAGTAATTGTTTTAGATATTTGGGCGCTCCGGTATTCGGCGCATAGACATTTATAATTGTTAGCTCTTCCTGATGGATGGACCCTGTCACTATTATATAATGTCCTTCTTCATCTCTTGTTACAGCCTTTAATTTAAAGTCTAGTTTGTCTGATAGAAGTATGGCTACTCCAGCTTTCTTTTGGCTTCCAGTAGCATGATAAATAGTTCTCCATCCCCTCACTCTCAATCTAAAAGTATCCTCAGGTCTAAAATGAGTCTCTTGTAGACAGCAAATAGATGGGTCTTGTTTTTTTATCCATTCTGATACCCTATGTCTTTTGGTTGGCGCATTTAATCCATTTACATTCAGTGTTATTCTAGAAAGATACGGGTTTAGAGTCATTGTGATGTCTGTATGTTTTATGCTTGTAGTGATGTCTCTGGTACTTTGTCTCACAGGGTCCCCCTTAGGATCTCTTGTAGGGCTGGTTTAGTGGTGACAAATTCCTTCAGTTTTTGTTTGTGTGGGAAGACCTTTATCTCTCCTTCTATTCTACATGACAGACTTGCTGGATAAAGGATTCTCAGTTGCATATTTTTTCTGTGTAACACACTGAAAATCTCGTGCCAATCCTTTCTGGCCTGCCAAGTTTCAAAAGAGAGATCAGTCAGGAGTCTTATAGGTCTCCCTTATATGTGAGGGCACGTTTACCCCTTGCTGCTTTCAGAATTTTCTCTTTATCCTTGTATTTTGCCAGTTTCACTATGATATGTCGTGCAGAAGATCGATTCAAGTTACATCTCAAGGGAGTTCTCTGTGCTCTTGGATTTCAATGCCTTTTTCCTTCCCCAGTTCAGGGAAGTTCTCAGCTATGATTTCTTCAAGTACCCCTTCAGCACCTTTCCCTCTCTCTTCCTCCTCTGGGATACCAAGTATGCATATATTATTTCTTTTTAGTGTATCACTTAGTTCTCTAATTTTCCCCTCATACTCCTGGATTTTTTTATCTCTCTTTTTCTCAGCTTCGTCTTTTTCCATAACTTTATCTTCTAGTTCACCTATTCTCTCCTCTGCCTCTTCAATCCGAGCCGTGGTGGTTTCCATTTTGTTATGCATTTCGTTTAAAGTGTTTTTCAGCTCCTCGTGACTGTTCCTTAGTCCCTTGATCTCTGTAGCAAGAGATTCTCTGC
>NW_024412388.1:83860602-83970979 GCF_014898765.1 Herpailurus yagouaroundi | reverse complement strand
GTGACTGTTCCTTAGTCCCTTGATCTCTGTAGCAAGAGATTCTCTGCTGTCAGCTATACTGTTTTCAAGCCCAGCGATTAATTTTATGACTATTATTCTAAATTCACTTTCTGTTATATTATTTAAATCCTTTTTGATCAGCTCATTAGCTGTTGTTATTTCCTGGAGATTCTTCTGAGGGGATTCTTCTGCTTGGTCATTTTGGATAGTCCCTGGCGTGGTGAGGACCTGCAGGGCACTTCCCCTGTGCTGTGGTGTATAACTGGAGTTGGTGGGCGGAGCCACCGTCAGACCTGATGTCTGCCCCCAGCCCACCGCTGTGTCCACAGTCAGACTGGTGTGTGCCTTCTCTTCCCTCTCCTAGGGGCAGGATTCAGTGTGGGGTGGGGTGGCCTGTCTGGGCTTCTTGCACACTGCCAGGCTTGTGATGCTGGGGATCTGGCGTCTTAGCTGGGGTGGGTAGGCAAGGTGCACAGGGGCAGGAGGGGCAGGCTTAGCTTGCTTCTCCTTAGGTGATCCACTTAGGAGGGGCCCTGTGGCAGCAGGAGGGAGTCAGATCCGCTGCTGGAGGTTTGGCTCTGTAGAAGTGCAGAGTTGGGTGTTTGCGCGGAGCGAGCAAGTTCCCTGGCAGGAACTGGTTCTCTTTGGGATTTTGGATGGGGGATGGGCGGGGGAGATGGCGCTGGCGAGCGCCTTTGTTCCCCACCAAACTGAGCTCTGTCGTCAGGGGGCTCAGCAGCTCTCCTTCCCTTTGTCCTCTAGCCTTCCTGCTTTCTGAGCAGAGCTGTTAACTTATGACCTCCCAGACACTAAGTCGTGCTTGCTGTGGGAACACAGTCCGTCAGGCCTCTCCGCTTTTGCAAGCCAGACTCGGGGGCTTTGCTTTGCCGGCGAGCCGCCCCTCACCCCGGCTCCCTCCCGCCAGTCCGTGGAGCGCGCACCGCCTCGCCGCCCTTCCTACCCTCTTCCGTGGGCCTCTCGTCTGTGCTTGGCTCCGGCGACTCCGTTCTGCTAATCCTCTGGCGGTTCTCTGGGTTATTTAGGCAGGTGTAGGTGGAATCTAAGTGATCAGCAGGACGCACGGTGAGCCCAGCGTCCTCCTACACCGCCATCTTCCCTCTCCTCTCTACATGGTCATGTTATTAGGATTTTAAGTGTAGGTTAAATTTTAGATTGACCACTTATTGTGAACCCAGGAAAAATTGCTTATTTATGGAAGAAAGACAGCATCTGTCCTACAAGGTTGTGGTGTAAACTAAATACTTGTATGTGAAAATCTCAAACATATTATTATTTAGAAAATAATAATTTATTATTATTTAGAATTATTATTTAGAAAATAATAATTTATTATTATTTAAAAATATTTTGTTGATATGGAATTATTAATTATCCTATTCATTCAATATGGCAAATGGTATACAAGGGATTACTATTTTTATAGCTGTTATATTTATTGAGTAGCTGGTATGTACCAAACACAGTGACAGGTATTGCGTCCCTGCTATGGCCCAGCCTTTTAGAAGTTCATAATTTATAAGCAAAAGCAGGTACATAAAAAATTAAAAAAAACCACTCTAACTATAATTGAATGTGGTTAGTGCTGCAACCTATGCAATCTAGAAAGTGTATTCAGCATGCACAAAAGCAGGAATGTATATATGTGGTAAGTTTAGGCAGATGTAATAAATTCATTGTGGCTATAAAAGGGCCTAGATTACATAAAAAAGAGTGATGGGAAAGAGACAAGGCAATTAGATTGGGATTCACTTGTGAAAATATATTAATTCTATGCCCAATATTTGAGACTTAATCCTAGACATAGAGGAAATTATCAATGCTTTATATTTGTTTTGTAATTAGGAAGAAGAATTCTAGGAAGTGATCTCATTTATTAACTTCATGGTATACCACACATCTATCACCACAAGACCTTTGTCTTATATGTGAAAATAAATAATTTACATGAAACTTATATGTGAAACCTTCTTTGT
The DNA here is from genome assembly GCF_014898765.1 of Herpailurus yagouaroundi. Classification (NCBI taxonomy): domain Eukaryota; kingdom Metazoa; phylum Chordata; class Mammalia; order Carnivora; family Felidae; genus Herpailurus; species Herpailurus yagouaroundi. The sequence goes on along the minus strand of NW_024412388.1, from coordinate 83,968,985 downwards.
TTAATAATGACTTCACAGAAAAGGAGTGAAACAAAATGTCCAGAGTTTGAAGTCTAATGTGTTTTGGCTAAAATTATTTCCAAGGTACCAGCGTTGACTTTAAGCATGAGACAATATTACAATTATGATCCATGCTGGCTGGATGTTCCCTAGATATTCCAAAATTCATTATTGATATTGTGATTCTCATTAGCATATACTCCATTCATTCAAGGTTTATGCAATTTTATAGGAAAAAAAAGACAAATGGAATAATGGTATTCTTTGAGAAGTTTGTAACATGTCTAAGTAAGATCAGAAGCCTATTTTAGAAAAACTTTCTCTTTCATTAATTTGTTTTCTTTATTGCCTAATGAAGTGTTATACTTAGCTATTTATTTTAACAGATTTTATATGAAGATAAAATATTTGGAGACTTTTAATTGAAAATGTGATTTTTCTATAGACATTTAGGGAATTCTATCGTTAAGTAGTGTTTTGTTGAAGAATCACTGTAGTAATCATAAAAGGTCAGATATTCTTGTTCTTTAGAGCCTTCAGCTTTTTAGGTATTTACCAGCTGTGTACAATGTAGGCTGTCCCACACTGCTCTGCCAGTGGACCTCAACTCAGGAGGGGGGTTCTTTCCAGGTTGAGAGGGTAATTGAATCGCCAGACTCAATGAGCCTTGTGCCTCTTTGAGAAAAAGATGTCACTTGTATTGTATTGTGTTAGGTTTCTGTGATTCAGTGGAGTTTAGGCCAATACTTCCATTCTTTATCTTCTTACAAACTGGATTACAGCTCTAGTTTTCAAAGGTACAGTCAATTCCATTGTACCTTCTCAGTCAGTTTTTCTCTGTTTCATTCATGCAGGCTGTTGTTCTCAATTGTATCTCTCAATCGGAAGTACACGTTTCAGAGTCATCAAACTGTGAATACTGGGTTATATTTCTTGATAGCTTCCCTTTGGAAAAAAAAAACCAACATCACTTTATATCAGAATGCATGAGGCCAATCTATAAATGTAATGAAAAAGAATGACTGTTTTTAAAAATGTTCTTTTGTTTCATAATGCTTTATTTTAAACAATAGAGGTATTTTCTCTTTTCAAAATTTTCAGTACAATTGTAAAGCATTGATTTTTCCACCTCTTTGCATATTTTATGGAGTCTGTGTGCCCAGATTTGTGTGGCTTTTATACCTAGACAAAAAAAAAATTTAGTAACACATATTACAGAAAAGCTGACTAAATGAATCAATGTAAAATAAAAATCTCTTCTTTATCATAGAACTCTACTGAAAGTAACTAGAAGTCAGAGGAGCAACAAAATTTAACCAGCAGAATTCATTTGGTAAATGCTTTTGACAACAATATTTTAATTTAAAATACTGATATATGTGCGTGTATGTGTGTGTGTGTATACTCACATATACACACACTTGCATGTGCCTGATGCAAGTGTTACAAAACAGAAGTGCAGTCAGTAGATTTACTTCATCCTCCTTTTTGAGTTTGCTTTTCAATTGCAGTGTCTAAGTGGTTTAATACCTTTATCAAGTAAAATGTTGATCACTTCCAGAATAATCTTCTAAAAGCATAGCTCTAATTATATTACTCTCTTGTTCAAAAGAAACAGTAGTGGCTTCATAGGTCCTAGAAACTAATGTCCAAACACATAACTTATTATGTAAGACCATTAGGCTTTCTCCCACTATTATGACAGAGAAATAAGGAGATGAAAAAATATTAGGAAGTCCATAACTTAATATGCAATAGTGTTTGAAAATATGAATATTTTAGATGTGTAAAATAAAAAGGTAGAGATAAGGTTTCCTTCAGTACCCAAGGTAAGTTCCCTCGCTTGTTTTGCTGGATGATAACTGTGAGCACCTCTGTTCATTCTAAGAGGACTGTCAGAAACTTACCTGCCTGCTGCCATAAAATGACACTCAAGAGAACACAGCTTTTAAAAACTCTGTTATGCTCTAGAGAGTAAGCAAGCCATTATCCTGCAGAGTTGGATATGCCAATTGGTTGAAATAAATAGTTCTGAATTCATGTGTCCATTTCCTTTACAGTTAAGATGCCAATATTTGAATAATGTGAAAAACGTATTTTTCTAGGACTGAATATATTCAAATTTTTATGACTACTTTATGGCATGGGTTTGTATTATTTAGGGTACTCATCTGAGTGGGTCTTCCAGCACAAAGTACTATACTTCCTTGTCCCTAAGTCATAAAACAATGTTTTCTGTATATCAATTTTATCCTTTTACAACTCCAAGACATAGTATTGTTAATGCTTTATTAGTCAATGTTTGATTAGCTTTATTCACATTTTTCCTAATTTTCTTCATTTTTTTTCTTTTTCTAATCTTTTTATTTTCCATATTGGAATTTCCATTGGAAAGTAGTTTACTTTTGCTTGCACTGATGCTATTGAAAAATTAATAGAAACTTAATTTTTTCTCATTTGATATTACATGTCTTTTGTAATATCTGTCTTTGAACCTTAATTATTGCTCATTTGGTGCTTTAAAGATCTTTTTATTTTCATTGTTCAACTAAACAGTGATTTATCTAAGTTGGATTTCTTTTTATTTATCCTGCCTGGTTTGCCCTGGTGTTCTTGAATCTATGCATTGATGACTTTCCTCATTTGGGGGATTTTCTCTTTCACCATCATTTCCTTATGGAACTCTTATTAGATACATGTTAAACCTTCTTACTCTGTTCTTCATGGCGGTTAACTTATCCTCTTTATTTTGCATTTTTAAAAACTCTGCTAGCTTTTAAATCATTTTCTAAGCCTGTCATTTCTTTAAATATATAAAAATACTCATTTTTCATACTCTGGGAGTTCCACTAAAGTTTCTATCAGTCTGATTATACTGTTTGTAGTTCTGCTGGTTCCACTCATCATGCTTTGTTTCTTCATATGTTTATTTATTTTTTTTTTACTTTGCTGATTTTCTTTGAAGCTTTATCTGTGGAAATTCTGTGAGGATCGCAATGAATACATTTTCTTTACCAGGAATTTATATTTGCTATGTTCTCAGAGGACCTGGAAATAGGATCCAGTGTTCACCTGGTTTAGCAAATGCCTTTAAGATGATTCCACTTATTTTTCTGTCTTATTGCCTTGTGATTTTCAGTCCTTGGACATGACAGATCATGAGTACATTCATGGTCACTTTTTAAAAATATTTTACCTATAATTCTAACTTTTTAAATCTAATCTTATAACAAATAACTATTTCTCAATACAGGTGGAAAAGTACAATAATTTAAGACCTAATGGGTAGTCTAGAGCTATTGAAACACAGATTTTTATTAACAAATACTTAAATAGTAATTGGGAAGCTATAGGAAGAAAGAAACCTTTGGAAAAATAAGACAAAAAGATTTGCCACATCAGATCTTGAAACTAACTATACATCTTCTAAAATCACCATGCAGTGTTGGTACAGGAATACATTTCTGAGGCAGATGAAAGTCTGTAAAGAGAACCAAGTAAATATGAGAAGATAATGTGTAATGAAGAATGTATTTCAATTCATTGGAAAATGATGGGTTCTTTGAAAAATAGTTCAGCACAATTTTGAATTTACTTTTAAAACCCTTCATTAATCCATGTAACATAAACTTTAAATGGACTTTTAAATATTAAAATGTTTTAAAAATAATTTGGAAGTCATAAATTATGTGAGAACAAATTTTACTATGCACATTTTAAAAGAAAAACTAACCAAACTTGAGACCAAGTGAGTTTTCTTTTTTTGTACCATGTATTAACTTCTCTGTTATCAAAAATTTCCTTGGTATTTAAATGAGAATAATAACCTTACCCAGTATACACATGGGCAGAAGGTCGTAAACATTACAAAGAGGTAGTGCAAATGATTAATAGCCGTATTAGAGATGTCTTACTTCTATATTAGCCAGAAATATATAAATCAAAGGATGAGACACCACTTTCTCTCATCAGATTATTGAAGTTAAAAAGTCTAATAACCTCTGGGCACCTGGGTGGCTCAGTCACTTGAGTGACTTTTTTTTTTTCCTATTGTTTATTCATTTTTGAGAGACAGACACAGAGTGCGAGTAGAGGAGGGGCAGAGAGAGAGGGAGACACAGAATCTGAAGCAGACTCCAGGCTCTGGGCTGTCAGCACAGAGCCTGACGCAGGGCTCAAACCCATGAACTGTGAGATCATGACCTGAGCTGAAGTCAGACACTTTACCAACTGAGCTACCCAGGAGCTCCAAGTGACCAACTCTTAATTTCAGCTCAGGTCATGATCCCTGGGTCATGAGATAGAGCCCTGCTTTGGGATCTGTGCTGAGCATGGAGCCTGCTTGGGATTCTCTCTCTCCTTTTGTCTCTCTCCCCTGCTCACATGTATACACTCTATGTCTCGCTCTAAAATTAAAAAAAAAAAAAAGTTTAATAACCTCCTATACTATTTAGCTGAAAGGAAACAAGAAACCTCATGCAGTAGAAAGGTTTCTTTTTTTTAAAATTTTTTTTTAAAGTTTATTTATTTTTGAGACACAGAGAGACACAGCATGAACGGGGGAGGGGCAGAGAGAGAGGAGACACAGAATCCAAAGCAGGCTCCAGGCTCTGAGCCATCAGCCCAGAGCCCGACGCGGGGCTCGAACTCGCTGACCGTGAGATCGTGACCTGAGCTGAAGTCGGACACTTAACCGACTGAGCCACCCAGGTGCCCCAAATTATAAATATATATACCATTGTGCTAACAATGCTGTATTATGTGCTCTTCCTAGAGAAATGAAGGTACCACCATATAATGGCATATGTACACTCTATTTTATAGAAATTGTAGCATCATTTGAAGTAGCAAAAACTTGAGATGATATAGTGCCCATCATTATAAAAATTGCTAACTCTATATTATTTATTACATATTATATATTATTTACTATATTTTATATTCATATTATGGAATGTTATGAGGCTATTCTTAAAATATGTTATTATATTTATTGACATAGAAGGGTATCTCTATTAAGTGAAAAAAAGTAAGTTGCATATTAATATGGATAACATAATATTGTGTTTAGAAATAAAACCCAGTTATAAACAAAACATGGCATAGACAGATATAATTTAAACTAGTTTCCTGAGTTGAATGAGGTTGAAGGAGAGGTGAAGAGAAGTTATTAACTTTTTTTTTTTTACAAACCTCCATGTTATTTTACAATGAATATGTATATTTTTAAATAAAAATAATAAAGTAGGGGCACCTCGGTGGCTCAGTTAAGTGTCCGACTCTTGATTTTGGCTGAGGCCATGATCTCATGGTTAAGAGGTCAAGCCCTATGTCAAGTGCTGAGGATGGAGCCTGCCTAAGATTGTCTCCCTCTCTCGGTGTCCCTCCTCCACTCCCTCTCTCTCTCCCTCTCTCTTAAAAAAATAATAAAATTCACTAGTAAAATAAAATATAATAAAGCTGAGAGGATACAGAGTAAAATGTGACAAGCCCTATTCTAAGTTTTTATTTTAGTGTAAACAGAAAAAGATCCAAACTTTTTTTCCCTCTAAATAAGTAATAATTCCAAATTTCTTGAATAATATATTCTCCCAATGTCCTAAAATGCCACATTTATCATATATTTAATTCCATATTTATTTAGGTATGTTTTCAAACCTTCTATTTGTCTTAGCAATCTATCTTTGACAGGACCAAGGTATTTTATTTACTATAATGAGTTATACACCTTATCATTAACTAAAGCCATTTTCCTGATATTACATTTATTTTCAGAATATCCTAACTCTTTTCTGCATATAAAACTAATTTTATAAAATAAAAAGGCTCTAAAAATAATTATTGAACATTGTGTTCAGAGTATAATAAAACATTAATGTAAAATTATTAATGCAAATGTATGCCCATTTTGCCTCATTCATTTATCCGTTGATATAACATTAACTGTGTATTCCAGAATTCAGTCTTTAATTTTAATATATAACTTCCCAATATTGAATCCGGCAAATGATAGGACACTGAATTTACTTGTGTTAAAAGACTGGAATATTATTTTCAAAATGTCCCATAATCTTTCTTGTACTGAAAAAGATAAATGGATATTACATTGTCTATTGAATCATTAATGCTTATGCAAAATCTATCTTGTTTCTGTTTTGTAATATCTGTCTTTGGACCTTTAAAAGGTTACAGTTTTACTTTTAATCACAGCTAATACAGTGTGTAATAGTAACTCCTTTTCTTCATATTTATTTCAAAAGATGAACATTTATTTCTGAAAAACCTTCTGTAACTCAAAGCACTGTTAGTCAAGTCAATCTGTTACAAAATGTAAGTGATATAAAATGTAAAAGTTATGTCACTATAACTAAACGAGAAAAGATTTCCATTATACAACTTAAGCCAATTTTATATGAAACAAGTAATACCACATTGTTTGCAGTTGTATGTTATGTATGGGACACATTTAAACATAAGCCTCAGTAAATATTGTTAAAAACTTCAATTATTTTAAAATAGAACAGTTATATCTAGTTTTATGTATGTATATGTAAATTAAACTGGCATCACAACTTTTTTCTATAGTATAATTAGGACTATGGAAAATCTGTGTGAACACATAAGATACTAGTTAGAATAATTTTAATAGTAATAGGTCAAAATCAATGTAACAGAATCTAGACAAATGGAATTTTAATCTGTCTTGCTATCTCATTGTATAGAAAAGAAATCTGAAACCAAGCAAGGCTAAGTGACTTATCCCAGATCCCATGAATAACCGAATAACTGAATTTTCCTTATTTTTTCACCAGTGTGTTTTAGGTCTGCATCACACTACACTATATAAATAAAGTGTGTTTGTTATTAGTCATTATTAAAATATAAAATATATTTGCAAATGACATATCTGATAGATAGTATACAGAATCTGTAAAGAACTTACCAACTCAATAGCCAAAAAACCAATAATCCAGTTACAAAATGGGCAGAAAACATGAATAGACATTTTTCCAAAGAAGACATACAGGTGGCTCACAGACACATGGAAAGGTGTTTAGTATCAGTCATCATTAGGGAAATACAAATCAAAACCTACAGTGAGATATACCTCACACCTGTCAGAATGGGTAAAATTAACAACACAGGATACAACAGAAGTTGGTGAGGATGCAGAGAAAGGAGAACCCTCTTACACTGTTGGTGAGAATGCAAAGTGATGCATTCAGATTCTTATGGAAAGAGCCCAAATGTCCATTGATTGATGAATGGAGAAAGAAGGCGTGGTGTATATATACAGGGGAATATTATTCAGCCGTAAAAAAGAGTGACATTTTGCCATTTGCAACAATGTGGATGGAGCTAGAGTATATTATGCTAAGCGAAATAAATCAGAGAAAAACAAATACCATATCATTTCACTCATATGTGGAACTTAAGAAATGAAACAGATGAACATAGGGGAAAGAAAAGAGGCAAACCATAAAACGGACTCTTAATTGTGGACAACAAACTGTGGGTTGCTGGAGGAGAGGTGGGCGGGGGGATGGGCTAAATGGGTGAGATGGGCATTAAGGAGGGCACTTGTTGTGATGAATACTAGATATTATATGAAAGTGATGAATCACTAAATTCTACTCCTGAAACTAATATTACACTATATGTTAACTAGAATTTAAATAAAAAATTGAAACAAAAAGTAAATAAAATAAAAATTAAAAATAAACTGTATAAAATAAAAATATAAAATATAGGGTATAAAATATAGAGGATATTATATTTATATATACATATAAGCAACATATTTCTATCATGACAGTTTAGTAGGTGCTATTAACATCTTGAATGGTGGGTAAAATGTATAACACTGTAGACTTCATCTTAAAGAAATTTGGTTTTAGTTTTCAGAAAACTGGTAAATTGAAAAATATAAGTAAATTATTATAATCAAAACTAGTTTTAACTTTGAAAGTCGTAGTGGGTTTAAATTAATGGAGTAGAGACTTTTCTGGTAAATTTATTTGTACCCACTGTACAAATAGTGACTGGCAGCAGGTTTTATGAGCCACAATATAATAATACAGTATGGTAGACACTGCAATACCCTGTCAATTAAGGGATCTCATATTCTTGTCAATGAAGCGCAAACTCTCACAAAATAATCTGACTTTATTTTGCTTGAAAAGATGAAGATAGGAGTGTTATAGTCTATTTCTAATATCGTGAATAATGAAATTTTGTCTTTATTAGTAATTATACATATAATGTTCTACAACAGTCACTGAATTTGTTTTAAATCTTATTTTGGATAAGATTATTTAGGGTGAGATAATTTGTGCTCTCCCACCTTCAATTTATAATTTTCCTATTGCATATTATTGTTATTCAGAATATACAGTCACACTTTTCTTTTATGGCACTTGACTTTATTGTGCTTCGCAGATAATGTGCTTTTTTACAAATTGAAATTTTGTGAGAACGCTGCACTGAACAAGTCTGTTGGCACCATTTTCGAACAGCATTTGCTCACTTTGTGTCTCTGTCATATTTTGTAATTCTTACAATATTTCAAACCTTTAAATTATTATATTTGTTATGGTGATCTGTGATCAGTTATTACTGGAGTAATGGTTAACATTTATTACCAATGAAGTTGTTTTTTTTTTTACATTAAGGTATGTGCATTGTTGTTTTAGACATAATACTATTGCATATTTAATAGACTATAGTATATACTGTAGGCATTATCTTTATATGCACTGGGAAACCAGAAAATTCATTTGATTCACTTTATTGTGAGGTATTCGCTTTATTGCGGTAGGTTGGAACAGAAACTGCAATGTCCACAAGGTATGCTTGTAAATTTATTTTAACTTTGCAAACAGTTTGATTGACTTGAATCTTTTTTTTTTCAAAATAACTATTTTTAAATTTTTTTGAATTTTTATTTATTTTTGAGAGAGAGACAGAGACAGAGCATGAACGGGGGAGGGGCAGAGAGATAGAGGGAGACACAGAATCCAAAGCAGGCTCCAGGCTCTGAGCTGTCAGCACAGAGCCCGATGCGGGGCTTGACCTCATGAACCATGAGATCATGACCTGAGCTGAAGTTGGACGCTCAACCGACTGAGCCACCCAGGTGCCCCAAAATAACTATTTTTTTAAACAAACAAACAAAAAAGAACAACAAAAACCTCCACAGTTTTTCTCTCTGTTGCCAAGTAGTAGTCACTTATATTTTAAATTGAGATGGAGTAATTCTCAATTATATTTTCTGAGTAGCCAGTAACATGTATGTTGTAACTTTGTTGATAGTATAACATCTTTCAGAAGAGGAAGATCTATGAAGTGAAATAATACAACCAGATACTTAAATTTCTACTTCAAACTCCTAGACATCCAGTGCCCTTTTAGAATACAATGTGTGTATATTTTTAACTGTCCAAGTAAAAAGAATCATATTTAAGCCATAATTATGGTTATCTTTGAAAATATATACAGTCTAGTTGGGTTTTAAGGAAAATTCATCTCAGTGAGGTGTTAGAATATAAAACTAGAGAAAAATATTTTATATTATATAGTAGTCCCCCACCCCTTGTCATCAGCTTCACTTTCCATGGTTTTAGTTATCCATGGTCAACCAGTGTTGGGAAGCATATCTTCCTCTTGATAAATCATCAGAGGGCCGATAGTAGCCTAATGCTACATCATAATGCCTGTGTTACTTCATCTCAACATACACTTTATCATCTCACGTTATCAGAAGAGAAGGGTGAGTATAATACAATAAAATGTTTTGAGAGAGAGATCACATTAACATAACTTTTTTGCAGTATATTGCTATAATTGTTCTCTTTTATTATTATTAATCTCTTACTGTGCCTAATTTATAAATTAAACTTTATTATAAGTATGTATGTATGGGAAAAAACAAATCATATATAGGGTTCAGTACTATCCATGATTTCAGGCATCCACTGCAGGTCTTAGAATGTATCCTCCACAGATTATAGGGGAGTACTATATATGTATTGGATGTTCTATCAATATTAATTTTATTTCATCTTCAGTAATTTCTCATATTAAAACATTTACATTTGCTTGCAAGTTAAATGATCTATATAAAGTGATATGTGTAGATTTCTACTTGCCTTTTTTTTAAGTTTTAATGGTCATTAACTTTTAACAAATATTTCTATATTTGAATTTAAGTTTAGATATAGAAAGTATCCTATCTTCTTGAAGAAATTATATCTGAATTATGATCTATTACTATACACAAACTACAGCATTCAACTAAATAAAATAATCTTGCATCCTATTATTTTAATATTTATTAATAACCTATTGGAAAGAAAAAAATACCTCTGTAAATTTTTACAAAATCTATTGCACATTTTATTATTTTCTATGGATAAAGTGGGCTTTTAAATTTCTATAGCAGATATTCACATTATGTAGTTTAAATTGCTAACTCCAAGTGAAGCACTTTATGTTTTTAATTTTATAGAAATGTTTATTTCTTATATTAAAATATAAACAGTAATCAATTGAGTTTCTAGTCTTATATTCCACTACCTGCTTATAGGCAAGGAATATAGATTAGAGATCATCTTTGACCTCAAGAAAATTTTAAAAATATAATAAAAGATACATGTCAGAAAAAATATACAACTACTGTAAATGTATATTAACAAATACAATGATCAAAAGGGTGTAGTTCAAAGAACATTCTGGCCTTATGCTTCTAATTGGAAAATGGCTGAAATATTAATAAAGCTTTTTAAATGAATTATCATTTGAGCAATGATAGAAAGTATGAAAAGGGTAGATTTTTGGTATGGATGAAAAAATTTATTTAATGGGAATAGTCTAGAGGCACAAATACTGATTCTTTATGAATATCTAGTGATTACCAATAGTGTCATGTAGTAGATGTTCAATAAACACTTGATGATTCATAAATGGAATACTTGTACACATATACACTCAGTTTTCTTAACTAACTCATGGGGAAAGTTAATAGCTTTTCAAGTCAGTTAAACAGTTAAGAGTGGATATGATCCAGAAAAGAGAAGTAGAGGTGATATTTTTACAATTTCTATAAGGTATATAAAGAATCCTCCCTCTGTCTACATGTGTCCATACCATTGCTTTTTATGGCTTAATATGTTGATTATAGTTTTTCTTTGTATAGTTTTTACTTCTTTCCTGTTGTCTTTCTTCTTCTACTCCCTAACATGAATTTTCTTCAATAAACTTTAAAATCTTAAACCCTTAGGATTAACTTTTTAAGGAAACCTTTTTGCTAGATCTATGTTACATAATGCACTAGGCATGTGATGTGTCGAATTAAAAAAAAAAGTGTATACATGATTAATTAAGAAGGAATTTTGATCTGCATTTTTCAAGTGATGAAACTGAGGTTAAGAGATGCTACATTCCCCCCACCCACCCCAGTAGGATATAAGCAGGATTTAAATCCAGAAGTGCATGGCTTCAAAGCCTGCATGTGCACCTGTGTGCACATTCACATGTATTTCCTAGTTTAGCATCTCAAGGTCAGATAAAAAATTTTCTTTTCTACAAGACTAATTCTTTCCTTACACATTCAGTTTGCATAGGACTAAAGTTAATTCATATTTCTAAAGTCTAATCATATTGTGAAAAACTTTCCTAAAATTTAGTATGCCTGAGATATGAAGAGAGGGTTTTCAGAGTAAAACCACCAAACCTATTCTGTCCACAAACCTATTTGTCTCCAGAAGAGGGTGAATACTGTGAGGGCAGGAGTTTTTGTGTGTTCTGCTAATGACAGGTTCCCACTCTCCTTTGCCAGATGTGCGAATACCCATGGGTTGTTTACTGAGAGATGGTGACAACTTGACAGTGTTCCCTGTGCCTGTACTTTCTGTATGTGCTATTAGGGACATTTTGTATTAAATTAATGTACATTAGCACACTTGCTATTAGACAGCTCAATCTAGAAGTATAAGTAATGTTAATTCACCCTTCTCACACATGCAAACTTATTGAAGTTCCCAAGTAGTTTTTAAATACAACAGATTGGAGTTTATCTTGGAAGGGTGCTTCCATCTGTGAAAATTCTCATTGGAAAAAGCAAGAACACTTTAAAATAAATCCACCAGCTGTTTTGATAATGTTGTGATGATATAAAGGCCCAAATATGATAGGACTATTGGTTAAATTTGTTATAACATATGAGACGATAGCTGGCTTGTGAGTTTCTCATGTTTCTTGATAATGACTTTAAACCATTAAATTGTAGAAAGATGATGCTAATGCAATTTCAAGCTATAACTTTAAAATAAATGCAAAGAATAAAACTTAACTTGTCTTAAAATTAACTCACATGAAAATGGCACATGTTGTATCTTTGAACAAGCTTTAAAAACTCCAATGAGTAATAGAAAATTCAACACCTGCAAAATATGTGTAAGTTAATGGACTAGATAACATTCAATGCCTATACTTTTGTGTTGATATAAAAGCAACAAACATGTCAAACATCATTTGTGTTTTAGACTTTTGCTTAAACAAGGAGTAAAAGTCCTCATGCTTTATACATAAAACAAATCTGTGCACAAAAGATCAGATATTTAGTTTTTATACCTCCTAACATAACCCCGTACATTTTTCTTCACACAATTGAAGACTAAAATGCTTGTGAATGATCGAACAACATGAAGAAAACAGTTGAAGTGATTGTGTATTTTCTAGAAGGAGACTGCTGGGGTATCTTTAAAGTACCCTTCTAAATTTAAATCTTACAGCCTTTGCTTTTAGAAAGGTTTAAGAGCTCACAGAATAGGAGTCAAACCTCTTGTTTAGAAAGAGAACTGAAGAAATCTTCCCACTTACTATGAGAGAAAAAAATTGTTATTGATCTTGTGTTCTTGATGGGAAGAATTGAGGAGGTGTTCCCTTTCTAACAGGTTTCTGAATGTCTTTGACTCAGAGTACCCAGCTTCCTACACTGCAGAGTTCTCTACCATTTCTTCAAAGTTATTTGTAAGAGGTAGAGTGCAAAGGTGACTTCTGAATCATTGCTTGATGTTGGCTCAGCCTGTTTTCAAAACCATGTTTGTGTATTCGGTGATACATGCCAGTGCATTTGGGTTTTGTGTTTGTTTTTTTGTTTGTTTAGGTATTATGTTTTCTTCTTCACTTTCTCTATTTTTCCACTGCCTTTCTGAGAGTTTTCACAGCATCTATACAATATCTTCCCAATTATTCTTTTAATGCCAGCCCCCTTCTATTAAAAAGCCTCAATGAGATACTAAACCCTTAGATTGGACATCAAAATCTTCCACAATTTGGTCCAAATACGTCCAAAATATATCTTCTAATCATTTCACATGAGTCAATGAACAACTCTAGCCATTGTCCAAGTCATTATGCCAAGACATATTCTGAACTTTTAAAATTATTCACTCATGTCAGTCCAGCATAACTTGTATGCCACTCCCTCTCATCTCTTAGTCCTGTCACTTCAGAATCACTTTGATTGCCACCCACTTAAAGCAGATTCTAAACCTCATCCTGAAGTGACTTTTCACTCTGCTACCAAAACATCTCGATGTCACAGAGCATATGTTTCCCTTTTCTTTTTTCAAATCCCATTGTGCCTATTATTTAAGAAATATTCAATGATTCTTAGTATTTTTTAAATGTCATAATCTCCTACAGTTTTATTTTGATATAAGAACTGTACTTGGAATCATGAGATGGTTGAAGAAATACTAGACAGTTTTATTGTCAGTGATATGCTGTGATAGATCAAGCCTTGTGCTTTGACAACTATAGCAAATCATGAGCCATAAGTGTAATTTTAAGTGTTTTATTTGTTGTATTTTTTCAAACATATCTTTTTTTCTTCTTGGATCATTGTTTTACATGCAGTCTTAAAATTCAATTTGAGGATCATAAGATAATCAGTATTGTTGTGGAGGATCCTTAGTCATTTAATTAGGTTCTGTTCTTTCTGTGTCCTCCCCTCCAATATCCTTAAAAGTAATTTACAATTGACATTTTTTTCTCATGATAGTGTTTTTATATTACTAGGACACTTCTAATTATACAATAGGATTTTTTTAGACAGTCAGCCATTAAAGAGCTTATCAAATTCAACACTCCAAAAATTAATAAATTAAAAAAATGGGCAGAAGACATGAGTAGATATTTTTCCAAAGAAGACATACAGATGGCTAACAGACACATGAAAAGATTCTCAACATCACTCATCATCAGGAAAATACAAATCAAAACTACGGTGAGATGCCCCCTCACACCTGTCAGAATGGCTAAAATTAACAACACAAGAAACAACAGGTATTGGCAAGGATGTGGGAAAAGGGGAATCATCTTACACTGTTAAAAAAAAAGAACTATCATTTGATCCAGTAATCACACTTCTGGGTATTTATCCAAAGAACACTGAAACACTAATTCGAACGGATATATGTACCCCTATATTTATTGCAGCTTTAAAATTTTTTTTAATGTTTATTTATTTTTGAGAGAGAGAGCATGAGTGGGAGAGGAGCAGAGAGAGAGGGAGACACAGAATCCCAAGCAGGCTCTAGGCTCTGAGCTGTCAGCACAGAGCCTGATGCGGGGCTCGAACCCACGAACCGTGATCATGACCTGAGCCAAAGTCAGATGCTTAACCGACTGAACCACCCAGGCACCCCTATTGCAGCTTTATAAACAGCCCAATTGTCCATCGACAGGTGAACATTTGATATGTACACACACACACACACACACACACACACACACAAAATGGAATATTATTCAACCATAAAAAATAGTGATATCTTGCCATTTGCAATGGATGGATCTAGAGAGTATAATGCTAAGGGAATTAAGCCAGTTAGAGAAAGACAAATACTATATGATTACACTTGTATGTGTAATTTAAGAAAGTAAACAAGTGAACAAAGAAAAAAAAACAGAAAAAACAAAAAATAGAGTCTAACTATAGAGAATAAACAGATGTCTATCAGAGGGAAGGTGGGGGGGAGCATTGGTGAAATAGGTGAAGGTGATTAAGAGTACACTTATCTTGATGAGCATTGAGTAATATCTTAAATTGTTGAATCACTAAATTGTATGCCTGAAACTAACATAACACTGTTAACTATACTGGAATTAAAATTAAGAATAATAAAAAATCTAAGAGGTGCCTGGCTGGGTCAGTCAGAGCAGTGTGTGACTCTTGATCTCAGGGTCATGAGTTTGAACCCTCCATTGGATGTAGAGATTGCTTAAAAAAATAAAGTTTAAATAAAAGTTCAAACATCTTAACTTTTAGATTTGTGTGGAGTAGAAATGCAAATTTTTTCTGTTCAGTATAAAAGATAATTCCAGGAGTTATGTTTTATTCCTCTCCAGGATACTGCCCGGTTTTGTATCTAATCTAGCAATTTTATTTATGATTTTTATTTGTAATTTAAATTATTTACTTATAATTTAAAATTATAAATCAGATTTATTTCTTTATTAAATCCCCTATATAATTTCCAGTCATGTAAGTGTACTTTTAAAAATGTAACACTTTATTGAGATAAATTCATATCTCATACAATTTGCCAATGTAAAGTGTACTATTATTCAATGATAGTATATGTTCAGAAATGTAACTGTAATCCCAGTCAAATTGAGCATATTTTTATGATCCCAAATATCCCAGTAGATATTTTACATTTTTTCTCAGATCCCTAGTCCTAGGCAACTACCAGTCTGCCTTCTGTTTCTTTAGTTTTGCCTATTCTGGACATTTCCAATAAATGAAAACATAATTTGTGATCTTTTGTGAATGGCATCTTTAACTTAGCATAATGTTTTCAAGGTTCAGCTATATTTTAGAATATATCATTACTTCATTTCTTTTTATTTCTAAATAATATCTGATTATATGGATATATCACATTTTTTAGCCCTTCATCAGTCATGGACATTTAGGTTGCTTCCATATTTTAGGTATTAGGAATAACACTACTTTGAACATTAATGTATGAAATTTTATATGGACAGATGTTATAAATTTTCTTGAGTGTACACCAAAGAATGGAATTGCTGAATCATATGGTAACTCTATTTTTAATCTTGCGAGGAACTGCCAAACTATTTTTCAAAGCAGAGACACCATTTTTCAATCCTGACAACATTGTATGATTGTTGCAATTTCTCCACATCCATGTCAATATTTTTTATTGTATGTCTTTTTGACTGTAGCCATCCAAGTAGGTACTAAGTGGTATCTCATTATTTTGACAAGCATTTCTCTTAAAGCCAGTGATGTTTAGCAACACTTGTGCTTATTGGACATTTGTATATTTTTGGAGAATTGTTTATAATAAATCATTGTTCTTTTTTAAACCCTTGTTCATTTTTTAATTGAATATCTTTTTATTAGTGAGTTATAAATGTTCTTTATATATTCTAGATGAAAATTTCTTATCATATATGATTTTTTCCTCTTCTGTGGGTTGCCTTTTAACTTTCTTGATGGTGTTCTTGGTAGTATAGAAGTTGTAAATTTTGATGAAATTCAATTTATCTGTTTTTCTTTTGTTGCTTGTGCTTTTGTTGTCATATCTAAAAACAATGGCCTAATCCAAAGTCTTAAAGATTTATTCCTATATTGTCTTTTAAGAGTTTTATAGATTCATCTCTAACATCTAGATCTATAATCTATTGTTAGTTAATTTTTATGTATGGTGGACTAGAGATCAACTTCATCCTTTTGCATATTGATATTCAGTTATCACATCATTTTTTGAGGAGAATATTCTTTCTCTATGGAATTGTCTTGGAACCCTTATCAAAAAAATCAGCTGTACATAAATATTGAGGCTCTATCTAGACTGTCAATTCTGTTCTATTGGTTTGTATGTGTATTATTATGCCAATGCCACAATATCTTCTTTACCACAACTTCATAATAAATTTTGAAAATCAGGAAATGCAATCCTTCCATGTGTGTTCTTATTTTTCAGGGCTGTTTTGCCTATTCTGGTTCCCTTGGATTTTCATACAAATTTGAGGTCAATATGCCAATTTTTGCAAAGAAATCTGCTAGGATTTTGACAAGATTGCTCTAAGCTGTAGGTCAATTTGAAGAATATCGTTATCCTAGTAATGAGTCTTCTAACTCATAATCGTGGGTCATGGGCTGTCTTTCAATTTATTTAGGTTTTCTTTAGTTTCTTTCATCATTGTTCTATTTTCAGAACATATGTTTCACACATTTTTGGCAAATAAAGTCTAATTTGTATTTTGATTCTCTTATTAAATAGAATTATTTTCTTGATTTCATTTTTATTGTTTTATACGTTGTGTGTAGAAATACAGTTGATTGTTGTGTATTGATCTTATGCCCTATAAACTGGTTATAGTTACTATTAGTGCTGTATTGGTCAGGGTTCTCCTTGGGAACAGAATGAACATATACATATTCTTGCTCTCACCTTTTTTGTGCTATTCAGGTCTTCAATGGGATTGTTCATGTCCACTCAGTTGAGTGACAATTAGGGAGAGCAGTTTACAGAGTTTACCAATATAAATCCTAATCTCATACGGAAATGCCTTCACAGTGTTTATATGGAAATCCTAATCTCATATGGAATTCCTTCACCCCAAATTAATGTTTAATGTGGGCATCCCATAACAAAGTCAGATTGACACAAAATTAAGCATCACATTGCTAACAATTCTTTAGTGGAATTTAGGATTTTCTATTTACGTGATCACTTCATCTACAAGTAGAAATAGTTTTACTTCTTACTTTCCAATCTGAATAGCTTTTACTTCCTTTACTTGCCAAATTGTTTGATAAAACCTCTGTTACTGTGCTGGATAGAAGCACATCCTTGTATTGTTCCTAATCCTAAGAAGAAAGCTTTCAGTTTTCAGCATAAAGAGAGATGTTAGCTATGGTGTTTAAATAGATATCCTTTATTCACCTCTAAAGTGAATTAGTGGCTTTCTCTTTAAGGTCTGTTGTGAGTTTTTATCATGAGGAATATTGGATTTTGTCAAATGCTTTTTCTGCATTTTTTGAGATGATTGTGTGATTTTTGTCCTTTATTCTATTGATGCAGTGTATTATATTAATCGATTTGGGAAGTGATAAACCAACCCTGTGTTCCTGAGATATATTCCATGTATATATTTCGGAACCATTTGTGAAGAATTGGTATGAATTGTTAAATATTTTGTGAGTTTAGCATTTAAGCCCTGTCAGCCTCAAATGCTCTTTGAATCACCTTTACCATCTTAATGATTCCTTATTTATTGAGTGAAGTAAAAATTTTGAGACATGTACCTTGTGAATGTGTAAGGGTATCCTGTGTTAACTTTTGAAAATTATACTTTGTTGGGATAGTGTTTTACTATTAGCCTCTATCAGTGACACCAGCAAAGGCTTTCACAAAGACAGTGTTAAATACGACCAAATTGGAGGAAGAAACAGATTAATCTCTTGAGTTAAGACAAAAACACTCTCACCTTATAACAACTTTTCACTGAATTGATGGAAACATAAAAACTAAGGGAAATATTTTTAAAAGTCATCTAATAAATTATAAAGCATAATTAGTGAGCTAGCTACATGCCCTTCAGTTTATACTGAAAACAGCTTTTTGTGTTTTACATAAAGATGCATACTATATCTGAAAAATAATACTGCAACTAAATTTTATAATCTATTAGGTAATCACCAGTATTCTTTAGTATTAGAGTATGTCTTGGTCCTTAGGAATATGTGGCCATATATATGACTTTGAATCCTGCCTCTGTCAATTTATATGATCTATGATCCTTTGGCATATTATGTACCCTTCCTACCTCAGTTTCCTTATTTATAATTTGAATTTTATTACACATTCTTATTATGTATTCAGAAAAAGTGTATTGAAGAACACTTTTTATGTGTTAGACATTGCTGTTGGTTGCTAAGGAGACACATTGAATAAGACAAATACTGTTAAACTGCCATGAACACTATTAAAACCATGAATTAAGACCTATTTTTATTTTTTTTTAAATTTTTTTTTTCAACGTTTATTTATTTTTGGGACAGAGAGAGACAGAGCATGAACGGGGGAGGGGCACAGAGAGAGGGAGACACAGAATCGGAAACAGGCTCCAGGCTCTGAGCCATCAGCCCAGAGCCTGACGCAGGGCTCGAACTCCCGGACCACGAGATCGTGACCTGGCTGAAGTCGGACGCTTAACCGACTGCGCCACCCAGGCGCCCCAAGACCTATTTTTAAATGTTTTATTTAGTTATGGAATGTCAGTTTGATTCTTTTTAAATAGATCACAGTATTCTGGTTATATTTTTACTTATTTCTTCTATTTTGTTTGTCTATTCTTTGTCTGAATTTTCATCAAGATGATTTTAAAGTCTTTTTCTTCAAACTCCAGTTTCTGTATCAGATGTGTGGGTCTGCTTGATTGATTTATTTTTACACTGATTATCAGGTATTTAATCCTGTCTCATCTCATGCTTAGAAATTTTTGATTGAGTCTTGGACACTGTATATAAGATGATTGATGATAAAGATTAAATAAAGGCCTGGCAACTTGCTGGTAATGTACTGAGGAGTCAAGAAATAGTTAAGGTTATTCTTGTTGTTTATTATCATCAGTATTTTATAGCCTCTAGGAATTTATATTTATGATGAAGGTTGGACATGGAAGCGATGTGTGTGTTTTCAAAGACTTTCAAAAATATTTTAAATAAAGCAAAAGGAGAAATAAACACATTAGCTCCATGTAGTTAAATGCATTATACCATATCTTCTTTTAAACCATATTTTTACAGAAGTTTTATATTTACAGAAAAGTTGTGAAGATAGATAGTACAGAGAATTCCCATATGGACCTGCCTATTATTTTCTCGATTATTAATATCTGATATTAGGATAGCACATTTCTTACAATTAATGAAACATTATTTATATGTTATTATTACTATCTAAAGTCTATGCTTTTTTTGGATTTCCTTAGTTTTTACCTAGTGCCTTTTTGGGAGGGATCCTGGGCCCTGTCCAGAATACATACATATGACAAGTAGTTGTCATGTTTCCTTAGGGTTATCTTGAGTTTTATATTTTCTTAAAATTTTCCTTATTTTTTAAAAATTTTTTAATGTTTATTTATTTTAGAGACAGAGACAGAGCATGAACGGGGGGAGGGACAGAGAGAGAGGGAGACAGAGTCTTAAGCAGGCTCCAGGCTCTGAGCTGTCAGCACAGAGCCCGATGTGGGGCTCGAACTCACCTTGAGATGATGACCTGAGCCAAAGTCAGAAGCTCAACCGACTGAGCCACCCTGGTGCCCCCAAATTATCCTTATTTTTGACGTACTTGACAATTTTGAGGAATACTGGTCAGGTCCAATTCTTACTTTTGACTAGAGAAAAAAAATACTTCCAAAATATTCAATTATTCATTCTTAGTAACTAATGCTATAGTTGTACAATTTATGAAAAGTTGTGTTCTAAAAACTCTTGATAAAATGAATAGGGTTCTAAGTTATTCTATAATAGTCAAATGTGTGGAAGGGAGTAATGAGAGATGGCCATGTCAAGGTCTGGTCCAGGAGTGCCTGTATAATGAGTTTTATCTGCATCTTCGGTTAATAGTATGTAATTAAAGGATGATAGTCAATATAGAGAGTCATAACACAGAGTCTCTCTGGACAAGCCAGATGAAAGAGTGAAAGAGGGCTTAGATGCTTTTAATTTAGTTAAATTGAGGATAAGCTTTTTGTTTCTTTGTTTTTTAAAGTTTTAAGATTTAGGCTTTAAGTTTGTTCAAACAATCTACCAAACTTACCTTTGTTAAACATGAAAAGAATAATTCTTGTCAGAGTAGGACTAGGTGCCTTGTGAAAGAAAACTATTTACAAAACATTTATTTATTTTTTAAAAATGGTTATTTATTTATTTTGAGGAGTGAGGGAAGAGACAGATGGGGGGTGGCAGAGAGATGGGAAGAGAATTGCAAGCAGACTCTGAAATATTAGAGCTCCCCACATGCCCCACAGGGTGCGACCTCACGAGTTGTGAGATCATGACCTGAACCAAAATCAAGAGTCCAGTGCTTAACTGACTGAACCACCTTAGGTATCCCTACAGAACATTTATAATTTAAATTTCAATTTTCAAAAATTGATTAATTTTGCATTTATTAATACACCATGTATTGAATGCTCCCATATGTTAGGTACTCTACTAGTGATTACCTGATATTTCTTCATGGTATAGAGTATTGGAACCTCTGTATCTTATATATGTCTTAATCTTCACTTCAATTACCTAATAAAAATTAGGTCATATTTCCAAGGTGTTTAATGTGCACTGTTAAATAATTAAATTAAATTTTATTTTATTTTATTTTTGTAGAACTATTATGGAGCTGCTAAGATGATTTTTTCTGACAACCCACTTGGTCTGACCTGTGGAATGGTATGTCCAACCTCTGACCTTTGTGTGGGTGGATGCAATTTATATGCCACTGAAGAGGGACCAATTAATATAGGTGGATTGCAGCAGTTTGCCACTGAGGTATGTATGCTGTACATATTGTTTTTCTTTTCACCCACCCCTAAAGCACAGAAATCTTAAAATAACTTTAATCCTTGGTGCTTTATTGATATCCAATATTTGTTTTAATATGAAATTTATTGTCAAATTTGTTTCCATACAACACCCAGTGCTCATCCCAAAAGGTGCCCTCCTCAATACCCATCACCCACCCACCCCTCCCTCCCACTCCCCATCAACCCTCAGTTTGTTCTCAGTTTTCAAGAGTCTCTTATAGTTTGGCTCCCTCCCTCTCTAACATTTTTTGTTCCTTCCCCTCCCCCATGGGTTCCTTTTAAGTTTCTCAGGATCCACATAAGAGTGAAACCATATGGTATCTGTCTTTCTCTGTATGACTTATTTCACTTAGCATCACACTCTCCAGTTCCATCCACGTTGCTACAAAAGGCCATATTTCATTCTTTCTCATTGCCACATAGTACTCCATTGTATATATAAACCATAATTTCTTTATCAGTTCATCAGTTGATGGACATTTAGGCTCTTTCCATAATTTGGCTATTGTTGAGAGTGCTGCTATAAACATTGGGATACAAGTGCCCCTATGCATCAGCACTCCTGTATCCCTTGGGTCAATTCCTAGCAGTGCTATTGCTGGGTCATAGGGTAGGTCTATTTTTAATTTTCTGAGGAACCTCCACACTGCTTTCCAGAGCGGCTGCACCAGTTTGCATTCCCACCAACAGTGCAAGAGGGTTCCCATTTCTCCACATCCTCTCCAGCATCTATAGTCTTCTGATTTGTTCATTTTGGCCACTCTGACTGGCGTGAGGTGATATCTGAGTGTGGTTTTGATTTGTATTTCCCTGATGAGGAGTGACATTGAGCATCTTTTCGTGTGCCTGTTGGCCATCCGGATGTCTTCTTTAGAGAAGTGTCTATTCATGTTTTCTGCCCATTTCTTCACTGGATTATTTGTTTTTCCAGTGTGGAGTTTGGTGAGTTCTTTATAGATTTTGGATACTAGCCCTTTGTCTGATATGTCATTTGCAAATACCTTTTCCCATTCCGTTGGTTGCCTTTTAGTTTTGTTGATTGTTTCCTTTGCAGTGCAGAAGGTTTTTATCTTCATGAGGTCCCAATAGTTCATTTTTGCTTTTAATTTCCTTGCCTTCGGGGATGTGTCAAGTAAGAAATTGCTGCGGCTGAGGTCAGAGAGATTTTTCCCTGCTTTCTCCTCTAAGGTTTTGATGGTTTCCTGTCTCACATTCAGGTCCTTTATCCATTTGGAGTTTGTTTTTGTGAATGGTGTAAGAAAGTGGGCTAGTGTCATCCTTCTGCATATTGCTGTCCAGTTCTCCCAGCACCATTTGTTAAAGAGACTGTCTTTTATCCATTGGATATTCTTTCCTGCTTTGTCAAAGATGAGTTGGCCATACTTTTGTGGGTCTAGTTCTGGGGTTTCTATTCTATTCCATTGGTCTATGTGTCTGTTTTTGTGCGAATACCATACTGTGTTGATGATTACAGCTTGTAGTAGAGGCTACAGTGTGAGATTGTGATGCCTCCTGCTTTGGTCTTCTTCTTCGAAATTACTTTGGCTATTTGGGGTCTTTTTTGGTTCCATACAAATTGTAGGATTGCTTGTTCTAGCTTCGAGAAGAATGCTGGTGCAATTTTGATTGGGATTGCATTGAATGTGTAGGTAGCTTTGGGTAGTATTGACATTTTAACAATATTTATTCTTCCAATCCATGAGCACAGAATGTTTTTCCATTTCTTTATATCTTCTTCAATTTTTTAAATAAGCTTTCTGTAGTTTTCAGCCTACAGATCTGTTACATCTTCGGTTAGGTTTATTCCTAGGTATTTTATGCTTCTTGGTGCAATTGTGAAGGGGATCAGTTTCTTTATTTGTCTTTCTGTTGCTTCATTATTAGTGTATAAGAATGCAACATTTTTAATGTGATACACAGCTAAAGTGTGTTTTATACCATAAATAATATTGTTATTCAACAATGACTACATAAATTAAACTTCATAAAACCATATGTCAAATTAATTATAATCCCAGAAGGTTATTAAAATACTCTGACTGAAAGTTATATAAACAAGAGGATCTGAAAGTAAAATTTATTCATTAACTTTACTTTGTAATGTGGCAGGGACACCCCATTATAAAAAGGCTATTTTGCCTGACTTTTTTTCCTGAAACTCTCTTGAATCCTTATAGCTTGAAATAATATGTCAGTATTATTTTGTGATTTTTTTTAGTAATAGTGGTTGGGGAATTTTCAAAAACCCTGACACTGAATAATATTCTTTAAAATTAAATTTTATAGACTTTTAGAATAGAAGCAGGTGTGTTATTTGGATACTAATTTATATGGAAATAAAATGAAAGTATTTTTCACCATCACGCAAGTTTGAGTCCTAGCTTTCCCTTTTATGAATCCTTTGAAAACAACTGATTCTCTGGGATACCTTATGCTTTCTGGTGTCTTCCGTTTGGAGTCATTTTCCATGTATCATTTAAATGACCAACTTACATCAAGGTTACAGTAAGATTGTATAATCCTTGTGGTCCATTAGCTAGAAGGCCAAATTAAATGCCTTCAACACTAGATTGTTAGTTAATGACTTTCCTATCTGGTTTTGTCAATTTCAACACAACATATTCTCTCCTTTTTGGACCCTTCACATAATATCTTTCCAGCTTAAGTCTCACTTTGCATTTAGTAATAAATCAAGATTACTCCTTCTCTGCTTTCTGACAAGTCAATTCTAATCAAGGGCTCTTGGGAATGAGAAAATAGAAACAGTTTGTTGTGAGTTGTTGCAATAAATTATTGGACTTAATTTCTTTTCTTACCAAATTCAAAATTGTATTAGGCTTATCTTACCATTGTGTGGTATGATCTTTACAACGGAAGAAAATCCTTAGTTGATGGAGAAGATTAACTTGAATTCATCTACATCTTTCTTTGAGGACTCATTGTTTCTTCATTATAGCAGGACAAGCTTGCAAGGATGTCATAAGTGAAAAGTCACACAGTATGTACATGAACTAACACTGCATTTCAAAACAAAATGTGTTAAAATAATATGGTTACTTTGTTGGTGACCTGGATGGTAGAGAGACAGCATTCCTCTGAGAACTCTCACTTGTTTTTTTCCATTGAGGTATAATTGACATGCATTATTATAAGAGTTTCAGGTGTACAACATAGTGATTCAACATTTTTATACATTGTGAAATGATAATTACAGTAAATCTAGTACCATCTGTCACCATACAAAGTTAATGCAATGTTATTGACTATATTCCCCATACTATACCTCACTTCCCATGACTTACTTATTTTATAACTGGAAGTTTGTACTTCTTGATCCCCTTCACCTATTTCTTGCTCTCAGCACCAGTTTGCTCTGGTAACCACCAATCTCTTTTCTGTATCTGTAAGTATAGGTTTTGTTCTGTTTGTTTTGTTTTGTTTTAGATTCCATGTGTTAGTGAAATCATGTGGTATATGTCTTTCTCCATCTGACTTATTTAACTTGGCATAATACTCTCAATATCCATCCATCTTATAGCAAATGACAAGATTTCATTCTTTTATATGCCAGTAATATTCCATTGTATATACATATTACAGTTTCTTTATCCACTGATTTGTTGATGGACATGTAGGTTGTTTCCATATCTTGGCCGTTATGAGTAATAATGCAATGCACATAAGGTGCATATATTTTTGAATTAGTATTTTATTTTTCTTTAAATAGAACCTAGTAGTAGAATTGTTTTATCATATGGTAGCTCTGTCTTTAGTTTTTTGATGAACCTCTATAATATTTTTCATAATGGCTGCACCAATTTATGTTCTCACTAACAGTGCACAAGGATTACCTTTTCCACACATCCTTGCCAACACTTGTTATTTTTTTCTCTTTTTGATAATGGCCTTTCTGACGTGTGTAAGGTGGTATCTCATTGTGGTTTGATTTTCATTTCATTGATGACTAGTGATATTGAACATCTTTTTATATGCCTGTTGGCCATCTGCATTTTTTGGGGAAAATGTCTATTTGGATCCACAGCTTATTTTTTTGTATTTTTTATAAAGTTTATTTTAAGAGAGAGAGAGAGCACGAGCAGGGGAGAGACAGAGAGAGAGGGAGAGAGAGAATCCCAAGTAGGCTCTGCACTGTCAGTGCAGAGACCAACATGGGGCTTGAACTTATGAACTGTGAGATCATGATCTAGGCTGAAACCAGGAGTTGGATGCTTAACTGACTGAGCCACCCAGGCACCCCTGCTTATTTTTTAATTGAATTGTTTGGAGTTTTTTGTTATATAATTCAATATGTATGCTTTATATATTTTGGATATTAATCCCTTATTGGATATATGATTTACAAACATCTTCTCTCACTCAGTAGATTGTCTTCATTTTGTTGATATTTTTTTTTTGTTTGCTATGCAGAAGCTTTTTAATTTGACATAGTCTCTTTTGCTCATTCATTTATTTTATTTTTGCTTTTGTTTCCTTTGTCTTTTGATTCACATCTAAAAATAAAATCATTCAGGTCAATGTCAATGAGTTTGCAACCTATGTTTTCTTGTAGCAGTTTTATGCTTTTGGTCTTACGTTCAAGTATTTAATCCATTTTGAGTTTACTTTTTATATATGGTGTAAGAAAATGGTCCAGTTTAATTCCTTTGCATGTAGCTGTCCAGTTTTTCCAACACCTTTTATTGAAGAGACTGTCTGTGATTTTATTTTGGGGCTCTCCATTCTGTTCTGTTGATATATGTGTCTGTTTTTATGCTAGTACCATTTTGTTTAGATTACTATAGCTTTGTAGTATAGTTTGAAATCAGAGAGTGTGATACCTCCAACTTTGTATTTACTTCTCAAGCTTGTTTTGGCTATTGGGGGGTCTTTTGTGGTTTTGTATTAATTTCAGAATTATTTCGTCTAGTTTTGTGAAAAATACCATTGGAGTTTTGATAGAGATTGCATTGAATCTTTAGATTGCTTTGGGTAATATAGGCATTTTAACAATACTAATTCTTTCAGTCCATGAACATTAATATCTTTCTGTTTGTGTCTTCTTCAGTTTGTTTCATTAATGTCTTATAATTTTCAATGTACAGGTGTTTCCCCTCCTTTGTTAAATTTGGTTTTAGGTATTCTTTTTGATGGGATTTGGATGGGATTGTTTTCTTCATTTCTTTCTCTGGTAATTTGTTATTAGTGAATATAAACAACAATTTTTCTTTTTTAATTTTTTAATGTTTATTTTTGAGAGACAGAGTGTGAGCATGGGAGGGGCAGAGAGAGAAGAAAACACAGAATCTGGAGGAGGCTCTATGCTCTGAGCTATCAGCACAGAGCCTAACATGGGGCTCGAACACACGAACTGTGAGATCATGACCTGAGCTGAAGTCGAACACTTAACTGACTGAGTCAATCAGGCACCCCTAAACAACGTATTTTTCTATATTAATTTTATATCCTGAAACCTTACTGAGTTCATTTATTAGTTCTAACAGTTTTTTGTTGGAGTCTTTAGGGTTTTCTATATAGTATTGTGTCTTCTGCAGATAGTAACAGTTGTACTTCTTTCTTTCCAGTTTAGATGCTTTTTAGTTCTCTTGCCTGATTGCTGTGGATAGGATTTCCAATACTAAGTTGGATAAAGGTGGGAAGAGTGAGCATTCTTGTCTGTTATGGTCTTAGAGCAAAAGCTTTGAACTTTACACCATTCAGTATGATGTTAGCTGTGGGCTTGTCAATGAGACCAGTAGTATGTTGAGATACATTCCTTCAATATGCATTTTTTTAGAGTTTTTATCATAAAAAGTTAGAGAACTTTATGGAATACTTTGCATTTATTGAGATGATCATATAATTTTTATTTTTCAGTTTGTTAATGTGGTGTATTTCATTGATCTGTAGATGTTGAAAAAATCCTTGCATTTGTGGGATAAATGCCATTTGATCACGATGAATGATCCTTTTAATGTATAGTTGAATTCAATTTGCCAATATTTTGTTAAGGATATTTGCATCTATGTTCATCATAGATATCAACCTGTAATGTTTTCTTTGTGTGTATCCTTGTGTGGTTCAGGTAACAGGGTAATGGTCACCTCCTGAAATGAGTTTGGAAGACGTTCCTTCTCATCAATTTTTTTGGAAGAGTTTGGGAATGATATGTATCAAAGCTTTCAGTGGTTGGTAGAATTAACCAGTGAAGCCATCTGATCCTGGACTTTTGTTTATGGGGAGTTTTCTGATTACTGACTCAGTGTCCTTACTAGTAGATAGTCTGCTCAGATTTTCTATTTTTCCAGGATTCAGTGTTAGAAAATTATGAGTCTCTGTTAATTTATCCATTTCTTCTAGCTTGTCCATTTTGTTGGCATACAGTTGTTCATAGTAGTCTTATGATCTTTTGCTATTTCTATGGAATCAGTTGAAACTTCTCTTTATGATTCATTTATTTGAGCTGTCTCTCTCTTCTATTTCCTTTTTTTAGTCTGTTTCATTTATTTCCACTTTGAACTCTATTATTCTCTTATAGAACTTCTAATAACTTGTGATTTTTTATGTTCTTATTTTGGTAATTTCTTTAGGGGTGATATTAAGCTGTCTACTAGGGATTTTTCTTGTTTCTTGAGGTAGCCCTGTATTGCCATGAACTTCAATCTTAGAACCACTTGTAAGGCATCTCATAAATTATGATATGTCATATTTCTGTCTTCATTTGCTCCAGTTATTTTGTTTTTATTTCTTCTTTGTTTTTTCTATGACCCAGTAGTTTTTCAGTATCATGTTGTTTAATTTCCATTCTTTTATATTTTTTTCCATTTTCTTCTTGTAATTGATTTCTAGTTTCATAGCTTTGTGGTTCAAAAAAATGCTTGATAAGATTTCAGTCTTCTTTAATTTATTGAGACTTGTTTGTGGCCTAACATGATGTATCCTGGAGAATATCCCATGTACACTTGACAAAAATGTGTATCTTGCTGCTTTTGGATGGAATGTTTTGTATATATCTATTAAGTTCATCTGGTCTAATATGTCATTTAACCAATATTTCCTTATTGTTTTTTTTTTGTTTAATTAATCTATCCAATGATATAAGTGGGGTGTTAAAGTACTCTACTATTATTTTATTGCTGTAGATTTCTTCTTTATAAATGTTATATTCTTTTGCCGAGTTGACTCCTTTATTATTGGTTAGTGCCCCTCTTTGTCTTTTATTACAGTCTTTGTTCTAATGCTTCTTTTTATATATATATATATATGACTGTAGCTATGCCAACTTTATT
Source organism: Herpailurus yagouaroundi (assembly GCF_014898765.1). Classification (NCBI taxonomy): domain Eukaryota; kingdom Metazoa; phylum Chordata; class Mammalia; order Carnivora; family Felidae; genus Herpailurus; species Herpailurus yagouaroundi. Next base: position 83,940,066 of record NW_024412388.1, on the reverse strand, counting down.
TTTATTTTAAGTTTATTTATTTTTGAGAGAGAGAGAGAATGCAAGCAGGGAGGAACACAGAGAGAGGGTGAGAGAGAGAGAGAGAGGAGAGAGAGAGAATCCCAAGCAGGCTCTGCACTGAGAGTGCTGAGAGCATAGAGCCTGATGTGGGGCTTGAACACACCAACTGGGAGATCATAACCTGAGCCTAAATCAAGAGTTGGACACTTAACAGACTGAGCCACCCAGGTGCCCCCCATGCGATATCTTTTTTTATACCTTCACTTTCAATCCATGTGTCCTTACTTCTGAAGTGAATCTCTCATAGGCAGTATAAAGATGCATCTTATTTTTTACCCATTCATCCACTCTATGTCTTTTGATTGGAGAAATTAATCTACTTATATTTAAAGTAATTATGATAGGTATGTACTTACTGCTACTGATTTATTGCTTTTTTCAAGTTGTTTAAGTATTTCCCCCCTGAGTCTCTTTTCTACTCTATCTCTCCTCTTTTGTGGTTTGTTGGCTTCCTTTAATGTTATGTTTAGATTGCTTCCTCATTTTCTTTGGTGTATTTACTCTATGTTTTTGATTTGTGGTTATTTTAAGGTTCATGTATATCATCCTATGTGTCTTACACTTTTTTAAGTTGTAGCGAAGTAAGTTTAAATGCATTCTAAATCTCTACCTTTTTACTCTCCCCAGCAAACTTTATATTTTTAATGTCACATTTTATATCTTTTTATTTTGTGTATTAGCTATTATTTTTTTCAAATTTTAGTACTTTAGCTTTGGTCAGTCCACTACCTTTAATATATTTACCTTTTCCAGTAAGATTTTTACCTTTGTACGTTTTCCTTTTATTAATCAGTGTCATTTCTTTTCAGCTTGAGAAGTTCCTTTAATATTTTTTGTAAGACCAGTTTAGTAATGCTGAACATTTTTGGCTTTTGTTTGTATTGAAAGCCCTTTTTCTCTCTCTCAATTCTGAATGATAACCTTGCTGGGTAGGCTTTTCTTAGTTGAAGTTTTTCTCCTAGCACTTTGAATATGTCATGTCGCTTCTTTTTGTCTTACAGTTTCTGCTGAGAAATTTCCTGATATTCTCATGGGATTTCCTTTGTATGTAGCAATTTGCTTTTTTCTCTTGCTACTTTTAAGATTCTCTATTTATCTTTAAGTATATATTTTTTATTTTCTTAATGTTTACTTATTTTTGAGAGGGAGGGCAGAGAGAAAGGGAGACACAGAATCTGAAGCAGGCTTCAGGCTCTGAGCTGTCAGCACAAGCCTGATTCAGGGCTTAAACTCACTGACCGCAAGATCATGACCTGAGCCAAAGTCAGACACTTAACCAACTGAGCCACTGAGGCGCCCCAATCTTTAAGTATATTTTAATTATAATTATAATTTTAATTATAATGTGTCTTGGTGTGGCTCTTCTTGGGTTCATCTAAATTGGAAATCTCTCAGCTTCTTGGACCTAGGTGTCTTTTAGGGAACTTTACATCTTCTTCCCCTTTTTCTTTTCTCCTCTGCCAATGCCTTCATCTCCAGACAGAGTTACCACTATCCCCTTCCCCTCTGGCAGTTGCTTTTAGATTAGTAAATAAATCTCTTCACCTCTGAGAGAAGTGTTCAAATTGCTATTTTTTTCATTGGGTTTCAGGATGAGTGGGACTGCATTCCTTTAAAGAGGAAATCTCAATTTTTTATATCATTTTGGGTCCCTTGGACTTCAGACACTCTGTTTTTCTAAATTAGATGTTTTAGGGGTTCATCTCAGTGGTGTGGATCCCAGGAGTTGAGGTGTTTGATGTGGGACACGAGCCCTTCACTCATTTAGGGGAAACACTGAACTGGTGAGAAGCCTCCCTTTTATATGTTGCTGCAACAGGGGTAGGTTTTTTGTTGAGACCATATCTGCTCTCCTGCCTGCCTCAATATAGTCTTTTTACCCTTTGTTTGTGGAGAATAACATCATCTAGTATTTCGATATTTTTCAGAGGGAAATGATTCATATATAACTTTAGATTTTGTCTGTCCATGGGAGGGGGTGAGTTCAGAATCTTCCTATTTCACCATCTTGCAGAAGTCCCCCTTTTCAACCCTCATTTGTTTTTAATGAAGTTCCTTCCTCCTCTTCCCAAAGTAAAATTGTTTGGTTGGTTTTGTTTGTGTGTTTTGTTTTGTTTTGTTTTGTTTTGTTAAGACCTAGCATAGATTAGAATGGCATCAAATGCATTTTAAGTGTTTTGTGGAGTTTAAAAAGGAATGTATCTTTTATACTTCAATTATACTTTACAAAATAATGGCTTCAAATATATCTATCAAATCATAAATTAGTCTTGTAATGGAACTACGAAGAAAAGCTCTTTCTCTTTTTTTTTTTTTAAGTTGGCCTCAGTGCAAGATACTTTATAAAATTTTGTATTCATAAGTCAGTGGATGGTTTACTTGAAATTACCCAACTGTCAGTGTTGTTATGAAGACAAGCAAAACACAAACAACGTATTAATTGACTGCCAATGAAAAGAAAAAGTATAATGTGCAAAATGCTATTCTTTAAAACTACTAAACTATTGATATGAGTACTTAAGTTGAAGTAGAACATGATGTAAATACTTTTATTTATTTTAGTTTGATAAAACAGTGATTGATTTTTGACCTTTAAAGAAATATGGATCTATTTTTCAACCAAATTAAGGAAAGGTTAGGAAAGCAGACTAAAATAGTATGATACTTTTCAAATTTGTTTTTCCTATAACTTATAAGTTATTTTGAAAATATCAACTTTGTAGCCTGCCATTATTGGTTAAATCCATACCTTATACTTTTCTATTTGAACATGGGCATATGGAACCTAGAGAATGTAATAGAAAAGAAATAAATCACACAAAGGATAGCCTGCAGTAGAATCAGGAGACCACCTGCTTTTTTGTTGTTGTTCTGTCTTGTCATTATTATTCAGTACCTTGCTATCCCCACATTTGCAGTCACCTTGCTTCAGACACTTTTGCGTGCCTGTGGGACAAATAGGCTGTGGATGATTCTGACTCCCTAGGAAGCAGTTTTTGCTAGTTCAATTAGATATAACAATATTACCTCAATAAAGTAACATGGAAATAATAGTTTGGTGTGGATTTTCTTTTCAGTCTCATGAGGGTTTTAAAATTTTTCTACACAAATGTAGCCCTTAATATTGCTGGTCCAGCAAATTATGAATTTTTGGAAATATATTAGAATTGTTAGAATATATAACAATTATGGAATTGTTATCTGAAAACATTGGTTTTCACAATAAACATTCTATGAGACTATTCATTTTAATATGTATCAAATATACTGTTTTATGTGGCATATACTTCTTGGCATTGCATGTTTTTGTTTTTATACTTTTAGTTAAGAATGGGACTCACAAATGGAATTCCAGAGTAAATCAGATGACTCACTGAGAACTAAACTACGCTTTAGATTTTTTTAAATTGTATTTCCCAGTAGGTTTTTTATATCACCTTTCATTTGATATAACCCAGTTCTTGTCTTACCATCATACTGTATCCATCATCATACACTACTTTTATTTCTATATTTTACTGGTTAGACACAATTCATATCAAATCGATCAGTGTCTAAAGTACAATAAAAATACAATAATGCAATTCCAATAGCCAGGTATTATAAGCCTACATTAAGAGACATTTTATAATTATGTAAATTACATCAACATTTATATTTTGCTTGAATACTACAGTATATTTGTTGGAAAATTGGAAATGAAGGAGGAACAATGCTTACTTGAGTTAACTGTGATTTAATAATACAAATCTTATTTCCATCATAACTTCATTTTGAATGTGGAGGTCACTAAAAGCTTAAAGTTTTGCCTTCTACAAGCATATAGGGGAAAATATAGAAACATGTTTATAATATAAAATAGAGTATTGCATGTTCTCTCAAATAATATATTTTTGAGGTACATTTCAATTGTCAAGTAGAAGAGTAGAGACAAAGAAAAAGAGTAAGTATTATTCTCAAATTAAAACCATTATCAAAAAAATACATAAACTGAAATGTGAGACTGGATATACTCTGTGTATGTTGCTTGTTTTATAAGTAAGATAATCAAATGACTGATATACTATAAAGAGTGAGCAAGGACATTATTAATAATTAATTCAGTGCATCAGGCACAAACCAGGATTATCCCAGGCAAATTGGGTTGTATAAAAATTCAGTGTAGTAAGTTCCCACTAGGTAAGGATTCAGTTAATGAAACAAACATTGGTTGAGCATTGATTAAAATTAAGTGTTGTTATAGGCTACTTCTGAACTGCAGGGCCTGAGAAACTGCAGTGTTTCTCAGGAAATAACATAAGCCAACAACTAAAATTTTGTAGCAAACTTAATAAGACATATTGCATTTCCATTAGGGTCTTTGAACTGATAATTCAATCTTCATTAGTTTCTGGTTTTAGAGGTGATTAGACCTTAGTACAAAGGAAAGGATCAGGCAGGGGGAAATGTGGAGGTACAAAAGTATACTATACTTGCATAGCATTTCAGTGCATTTTTGTAATATTTCACTGTAAAATGTTGACAAACCATCCTGGAGACATGTAAACTAGGTAATATTTTCCCCATTTCAGACATAAAGAAACTAAGGGTCAAAGTGATTGAAAAATAGTTAACATTAAGCAAACTTCTGTTGCCCTGGACAGTGTTAGGTACTTCACTTAGAATTTAACTAATCTGCAAAATAACACTTCAGGTGGATGTTATCCTGTCTATTCTTTGCAACCCAGGGCTCCATGAAATTAGTAACTTCCCCAAACTCACATTTAATAAAGGTAGATCTAGAATACAATGCTAGTGCTTTAATTTCCATCATTTCTCAGACTCTCACATGCCCCAGATAATGTTGTCATCCATACAAACCCATTGTAAATGGAAGTTTTCTGGCTGCAAGTTCAGAGTATTGGACTTTCTTAGTTTAGCAACATTTATCTCAGTCACTGTACCTCACAACTCACAAAATGAGGTTCTGTGTGAAGAAGGTTCTGTGCTTCTGTATGAAGCAGCTATATTAAAATAGGTTGTTAAGATGAATGCATGTAGCTTAGTTGTTTCTTTTGTTTGTGCATGTTACTAGAAAGCCTTTATTTTATTTACTATTTTTCTGGCCAGTTAAGAATTATTGTATATACAGGGCCCAGGTTTTGTGGGGCATAAGATGATAAACTTGGGGTTCCTTCTATAATAAAAAAATACAAAAAAAAAACACACTACTATAACATTTAGATACAGTGCTTTGAATGGGGCCCAGGCTATGAGTGGCCATGAAGCTTAAGATTATATCTTAAGTTTTATTTTAATTTGGAAAGCCTCAGCCTGATTTGATGAAAGCTGGTCTATAAGTAAATTTAGGAACGAGCCTAGCACATTTATGATACAGATTGACAAAGTGGTCAATAAAATCTGTCAGTTCAGGTACCTAATCTAAAATGAAGATAAACTACCATGATAATGAATAATAAACAATATTTATGGCTAATCCCTTTTGCAGGTTATTTATAAATAGAATATGGATTAGAGAATAACTTTTAGATTAATTACATCTCAATCTTGCCTTATTGTCCCAAACTTGAATCATCTTTGAATAAAATTTCTCAAATACTACTCCTATTTATTGCCAGAATTACTGGTGTTTTGTGAATACAGTTTGTACAAAAAAATAATAATTATTTCCGGGAGAAATACGATGTACATGAAAAATGTACACTGAACAATAATAACATCAGTAATTTGTACCATAGTGAAATGTAGCTCTTGTGGATGCAAATACAAGTAATATCTGTTAAGGCTTGATTTGTGTCTCTCCTTTTGTTCTTAATGCAGTGGTTAATAGAAAAGAACAATGTCTTGATAGATTTCACTACATATCTGACATTACTCTCCAAAATACTTTAGAAATCTATTAAGACTACTCAGTGCTGGCACAATGATTGATAATAAAACTGTAGGACTAGATATATTGCTAGATGACTTTTATCACAATATTTTAGTTTATTTTAAAACTACTTATCACTATCTAGACCTTTAAGACATAAAAATAAGCTTCCAAGATTTGGGCAATAACTTTGAAATGTATCAGAATTATATACTTGTTAAGATTATTTGCTATGACTTTTTTTCCCCTGAATTTTTTTTTCTTAAGTCCAAATACATACTCTTGCAGTCAGCTTACAGTTTAGAATGATGTATTTTTATTGGTTTGAGTTTTAACAACTTAAAAATACATATTTTCATAAATATATTTGATGACTAGAAGTATAAAAAAGTAGAAAACAGTGATATTATAATAATATGGGTCGCTTGTAAGAGGCATGAGTTAAGATGTAAATAACCCAGAGAGAATTCACATGGTGGAGCAGCATGGAGACCCTGATCTCTTCTCATCCCTGAAATGCAGCCAGATCAGCATCAAACCATTTTGCACACGTAGGAAATTGATCTGAGGATAAACACAACAATCTGCATAACTTCAGGCACATAACTCAGCAGGTACATGGTGTGGAAAGGTTAACTGGGGGAGAGGAAAGCTGTAGAGGGTAGGGAGCTGTTTTTGCAGAGAGAGAACAGACAAAGAGAAAGGGGGAGAGTGGTGTGCTGGGATCATGCAAAAAAAGCAGTCCTCTAAAAGTAGCTTTTAGAGAGAAAGAGAGAGAGAGAGAGAGAGAGTGAAAACAGTCTCAGGGGACTGAACAAGAAATCTGTTCCCCAAAACCATTGATAGAAAGAAAGTTGAAGGATTTGATACCATTAAGATTCTATAAACAGTGGAGCACAGCAGAAATTCTAGAGCTCAGTGCCTGGTGGTGCTCTGCTGAGGAAATAAGGTGAATCACCAGGAGCAGGCAGTGTGGTCTGAAGGTCCGTTTGCCACACGAGGAGAAGCAGTTCCTTTGCCTGGAGAGCATTTGGTAGAGGCAATACAGCCTCCCCACAGGCAAAGATCCCAGCAGACCCTGGAGAGCAGCCACATTTGCTGGCATTGGGACAAAGACGCCAGAGTGTGGTGAAAACTAGCACCAGCTGTGTGTTGTGGTTGCCATCATCTCTGAACCTCTACTGCTGCACGCTGCACAATCACACAAACCTTCTCTGGGCAAGCCGGCACTGGCCAATTCCTCAGCAAGAACCTTCTTTAGAGAGTCTGCATGGGTCCAAGCCATGGGGGTCTCTGAAGTATGGGATTTTGAAACACAACCCCATCTGAGATGAAACTCTGGAGGGAGATGCCACCTGGCATGTCCATGTTCACCTAGACATGGACAGGGCAGAGGCAGGGAGTGGACAGAGGCCTAAGACAAATGAGGGGTGCTTGATCGCAGGTTGGTGAGAGTGCAAAATTCCTGTGCCAGAGACTAAGGACCTGGGTGAAGCCATTTCCACCTCTCCCACTCGCACATGCACACCACACTGATCCACTGCAGTAACCTAATCAGTGCCGCCTAGTGGAGAATGGAGCCATTACACCAAGTCATGCCCAACTGTGCCCTCTGAGCTATTTTAGTATATAAACTTTGTTTTTATTTTTAAATTTTTTCTTACCTTTTTTTCTTTCCCTTTTTTCTCTATTAAGCTTCTTTCAATAAGCAGACTAAACCACACCTAGGATCTAGCTTCTTTTATTTGATTTTTTGTTTTGTTTTTAATTTTTTAATTTTTATTTATTTTTTAAATTATTTTTTAAAATTTTTATTTATTACTTTATTCATTTTTGTCTTCTTCCAAAATGACAAAATGAAGGAATTCACCCCAAAAGAAAGAGGAGGAAAAATGACAGCCAGGGCCTTAATCAACACAGATATAAGCAAAATGTCTGAACTAGAAGTTAGAAGCACAATAATAAAAATACTAGTTGGGGTTGAAAAAAATCACACACTCCCTTTCTGTGGAGATAAAAGAAATAAAATCTCATGAGGATGAAGTTAAAAATGCTATAACCAAGATAAAATCTTGAATGGATACCACAACAGCAAGGATGGATGAAGCAGAGCAGCGCATCAGCGATTTCGATGACAAAATTCTGGAGAATAATGAAGCAGGAAAAAAAAGGGAAACAAAGGCAAAAGAGAACAATACAAGACTTAGAGAACTCAATGACTAATTAAAAAGAAATAACATCCTAGGGACACCTGGATGGCTAAGTGTTCGACCCTTGGTTTCAGTTCAGGTTATGATCTCATGGTTTGTGAGTGTAAGCCCCACATCAGGCTCTGCATTGCCAGTGTGGAGCCTGCTTGGGATTCTTTCTCACTTCCTCTCTCTCTGACCCTCCCTGCTTGCTTTCTCATTCTCTCCAAGTAAATAAATAACCATTAAAAAAAAAAAACAAAAACAAACAAACAAAAAATCTGAGTCATAGGAGTCCCAGAAGATGAAGAGAGAAAAAAGTACAGAAGGTTTATAGTGGAAAACTGTCCTACTTGGGGGAAAGACACAGACATCAAAATCCAAGAATCACAGAGAACTCCCATTAGAGTCAACAAAAACTGACCACCACCAAGGCATATCATAGTCAAATTCACAAAATAGACAGACAAGGAAAGAATTATGAAAGTGCCAAGGGGAAAAAAAAGTCCTTAACCTATAAGGGAAGACAGATCAGGTTTGCAGAGAAGCTTGGCAGGCCAGAAAGGAGTGGCAGGATATATTCAATGGCTAAATCGGAAAAAATATACAGCCAAGAATTCTTTATCCAGCAAGCTTCTCATTCAAAATAGAATAAGAGATAAAGAGATTCCCAGGCAAACAAAAACTAAAGGAGTTCATGACCACTAAAACGGTCCTGCAAGATATTTTAAGGGGGACCATTTTGGTGGAGAAAAGATGAAACAAAACGAAAAGACCAAAAGCAACAAAAACTGGACAGGACCAGATAGCATCATCAGAAACATCCACTCAACAGGCAACACAATGGCACTAAATACATATCTCTCAGTACTCACTCTAAATGTCAGTGGTCTCAATGCTCCAATAAAAGCACATAGGGTATCAGAATGGATAAGAAAAGAAGACCCATCTATATGCTGCTTATAAGAGACTCATTTTAGACCTAAAGACACCTGTAAATTGAAAGTAAGTGGATGGAGAACCATCTATCATGCTAATGGTCATCCAAAGAAAGCTGGTGTAGCCATACTTAAATCAGACAGACTAGATATTGAACTAAAGACAGGAACAAGAAATGAAGAAGGACAATAAATCATATTTAAGGGGTCTGCCACCAAGAGGATCTAACAATTGTACATATTTATGCCCCCATTGTGAAAGAACTCAAATATATAAATCAATTAATCACAAACATGAAGAAACTCATTGGTAAAATTACCATAATAGTAGGGACTTTGTAAATTTGGAAATTTTAAAAAAACATTAATACTTGGAGATTAAAGAACATCCTGCTAAAGAATTAATGGGTTAACCAAGACAATAAAGAGGAAATTAAAAAGTACTTGGAAGCCAAGGAAAATGAAAACACGACAACCCCAAACCTCTGGGATACAGCAAAGGCAGTTATGAGAGGGAAGTATATAGCAATCCAGGCATTCTGAAAGAAGGAAGAAAGGTTCCAAATGATGAACCTAAACTTATACCTATGGGGCTGAAAAAAGAACAGCAAATAAAGCCCAAAAACCATCAGAAGAAGGGAAATAGTAAAGATTAGAGCAGAAATCAATGATATTAAAAAAAAAGTAGAAGAGCTCAATGAAACCAAGAGCTGATTCTTTTAAACAGTTTACAAAGTTGATAAAAACTTAGCCATATTGATCAAAAAGAAAAAGGAAAGGACCCAAATAATTAAAATCACAAATGAAAGAAGAGAGATCACAACCAACACCACAGATATAGAAACAATAAGAGAATATTAGGAGCAATTATATGCCAACACACTGGGCAATCTGGAATAAATGGACAGATTTCTAGAAATATAAAAATTACCAAAACTGGAAAAGGAAGAAATAGAAAATTTGAACAGACCCATAAACAGTAAAGAAACTGAATCGGTAATCAAAAATCTCCCAGCAAATAAGAATCTAGGTGTGGATGGCTTTCAAGGGGGAATTCTACCAAACATTTAAAGAAGAGTTAACACCTATTCTTTTGAAGCTGTTTCAGAAAATAGAAATGGGAGGAAAACTCCCGAACTCATACTACAAGGCCAGCATTACCTTGATTCCAAAACCAGACAAAGACCTCACTAAAAAGGAGAACTATAGACCAATTTCCCTGATCAACTGGGTGCAAAAATTCTCAGTAAGGTACTAGCCAACCGGATACAACAATTCTTTAATAGAATTATTCACCATGATCAAGTGGCATTTATTCCTGGGATGCAGGACTGGTTCAATATCCACAAATTAATCGATGTGATACATTATATTAATAAAGGATAGGAATGACTTGATCCTCTCAATGGATGCTGAAAAATCATTTGACAAAATACAGCATCCTTTCTTGATAAAAACCCTCAAGAAAGTAGGGATAGAAGGATCATACCTCAAGATCATAAAGACCATATATGAAAGACCCACTGCTAATATCATCCTCAATGTGGAAAAATTGAACGCTTTCCTCCTTAGGCCAGGAACACGACAAGAATAGCCATTCTCACCACTGTTATTCAACAGTGTTTGAAGTTCTAACTTCAGCAGTCAGACAACACAAAGAAATTAAAAGGCATCCAAATTGGCAAGGAAGAAGTCAGATTTTCACTCTTTGCAGATGACATGATACTCTGTGGAAAACAAAAAAGACTCCATCAAAAAACTGCTATAACTGATACATGAATTCAGCAACATTGCAGTATATAAAATCAATGTACAGAAACCTGTTGCATTTCTATACAGTAATGAAACATCAGAAAGAGAAATCAAGGAATTGATCCCATTCACAATTGCACCAAAAAACATAAATTACCTAGGAATAAACCTAACCAAAGAGATAGAAAATCTATACACTTAAAATTATAGAAAGCTTATGAAACAAATTGAAGAGGACGCAAAAAATGGAAAAACATTCCATACTCATGGATTGGAAGAACAGCCATTGTTAAAACGTCAATACTACCCAAAGCAATCTACATATTCAATGCAATGCCTATCAAAATGACACCAGCATTCTTCACAGAGCTTGAACAAATAATCCTAAAATTTGTATGGCACCAGAAAAGACCCTAGGTAGCCAAAGCAATCCTGAAAAAAAAAAAAAAAACAAAGCTGGAGGCATCACAATTCTGGACTTAAAGCTGTATTACAAAACTGTAGTCATCAAGACAGTATGATACTGGCACAAAAACACACACATAGATCAATGTAACAGAATAGAGAACCCAGAAATGGGTCCACAAACGTATGGCCAACTAATTTTTGAAAAAGCAGGAAAGAATATACAATGGGAAAAAAGACAGTCTCATCAGCAAATGGTGTTGGGAAAGCTGAGCAACGACATGCAGAAGAATGAACCTGGACCACTTTCTTATACTGTACACAAAAATAAACTCAAAATGGATGAAAGACCTAAATATATGACAGGAATCCATCAAAATCCTAGAGGAGAAAACAAGCAACAACTTCTTTGACCTCGGCTTCAGCAACTTCTTGCTTGACATGTCTCTGGAGGCAAGGGAAACAAAAGCAAAATGAACTGTTGGGACCTCATCAAGATAAAAAGCTTCTGCACAGCAAAGGAAATAATCAGCAAAACTAAAGGCTCTGATGGAATGGGAGAAGATATTTGCAAATGACATATCAGATAAAGGGTTAGTAACCAAAATCTCTAAAGAAGTTATCAAACTCATTACTCAAAAAGCAAATAATCCAGTTTGAAGAAATGGGCAAAAGACATGAATAGACACTTTTCCAAAGAAGACATCCGGATGGCTAACAGACACATGAAAAAAAAATGCTCAGCATCACTCATCATCAGGAAAATACAAATCAAAACCACAATGAGATACTAACTCACACCTGTAATAATGGCTAAACTTAACAACTCAGGCAACAACAGATGTTGGCGAGGATGTGGAGAAAGGGGAACCCATTTGCACTGCTGGTGGGAATGCAAACTGGTGTAACCACTCTGGAAAATGGTATGGAGTTTCTTCAAGAAATTAAAAATATAGCTACCCTACGATCCAGCAATTGAACTACTAGGTATTTATCCAAAGGATTCAAAAATGCTGAATTGAAGAGGTCCTTGCAGGGGCGCCTGGGTGGCTCAGTCAGTTGAGCAACTGACTTCAGCTCAGGTCATGATCTCACAGCTTGTGTGTTCGAGCCCCATGTTGGGCTCTATGCTGACAGCTTGGAGCCTGGAGCCTGCTTCAGATTCTGTGTCTCCCTCTGTCTCTTTGCCCCTAACCCACTCACATTCTGTCTCTCTCTCAAAAATAAATAAACATTAAAAAAATTTAAAAGTATGAAGTGGTCCATGCACCCCAATGTTTGTAGCAGCACTATCAACAATAGCCAAAATATGGAAAGAGCCCAAATGTCCATCAACAGATGAATGGATAAATAAGATGTATATAGATTTGATGAAATATTACCCAGCAATGAAAAAGAATGACATCTTGCCACTTCCAACAACATGGATGGAATGAGAGTGTATTATTCTAAGCAAAATGTCAGTCAGAGAAAGATAAATGTCATATGATTTCACTTATAAGTGCAATTTAAGATACAAAACAGATCAATTTAAGGGAAATGAAGCAAAAATAATATAAAGTCAGAGAGAGAGAGAAAAACCATGAGAGACTTCTAAATACAGGAAACAAACTGAGGGTTGCTGGTGGGGTGTTGGGTAGTGGGGAAGGACTGAAGGAGTGAGGGACATTAAGGAGGGCAATGGTTGGGATAAGCACTGGGTGTTGTATGTAAGTGATGAATCACCAAATTCTATACCTGAAAAATATACATATTTTGATTAAAAAAATAAAAATATTTAAACAACACATTTTTCTCTAAAGTGTAATGATAAATGAAATATTATAAACACACAATAAAAGTTAATAGCTGAAGTAAAAAGGACTATAGATACTTTTGGGGACCTGAAATGTTGTAGGAATTTTCAGCATATCATCAAGCTTTGGGCCTCTCTCTGCTAGGCTCTGTAAAAACAATCAGGAGGTGCTGGGGAATTTTACTGGTGTAGGATACTAAGTACCAAAAATATTATTCAAGGTAGAAAACTAGATTCACCTACCCCTGGAAGAAAGTTTAAAAAAGTAGGTGCAACTACTTTGTAAGGCTGGGCCTTATAGAAAGCTTAAAGAGAAGCAGAGACAGCTGTGCCCCAGAGGCATTTTTTATATATATTAAATATAGTTTTTTGTCAAATTGGTTTCCATACAACACCCAGTGTTCATCCCAACAGGTGCCCTTCTCAATGCCCATCACCCACTTTCCCCTCTTCCCCACCCTGCCCCCCATCAACCCTCAGTTTGTTCTCAGCATTCAAGAGTGTCTATTGGTTTGCCTCCCTCCCTGTCTGTAACTTTTTCCCCCTTCTCCTCCCCCATGGTCCTCCATTAAGTTTCTCAGGATCCACATATGAGTAAAATCATATAGTATCTGTCTTTCTCTGCCTCACTTATTTCACTTAGCATAATACCTTCCATTTCCATCCAAGTTGCTACAAATGGCCAGATTTTTCTTTCTCATTGCCAGGTAGTATTCCATTGTATATATAAACCACAATTTCTTTATCCATTCGTCAGTTGATGGACATTTAGGCTCTTTCCATAATTTGGCCATTTTTGAAAGTGCTACTATATACATTGGGGTACAAGTGCCCCTATGCATCAGCACTCCTGTATCCCTTGGATAAATTCCTAGCAGTGCTATTGCTGGGTCATAGGGTAGATCTATTTTTAATTTTTTGAGGAACCCCACACTATTTTCCAGAGTGGCTGCACCATTTTGCATTCCCAGCAACAGTGCAAGAGGGTTCCCATTTCTCCACATCCTCTCCAGCATCTATAGTCTCCTGAGTTGTTAAAGTTATCCATTCTGACAAGTGTGAGGTGGTATCTCATTGTGGTTTTGATTTGTATTTCCCTGATGAGTGACGTTGAGCATCTTTTCAAGTGTCTGTTGGCCATCTGATGTCTTTTTTAAAAATATTTATTTATTTTTGAGAGAGAGAGAAAGAGAGAGAGAGAACAGGGGAGGGGCAGCGAGAAAGGGAGACACAGAATCCAAAGCAGGCTCCAGGCTCTGAACTGTTAGCACAGAGCCTGATGCGGGGCTTGAACTCAAAAACCATGAGATCATGACTTGGGCCAAAATCAGACACTTAACCAACTGAGCCACCCAGATGCCCCCATCTGGATGTCTTCTTTAGAAAAGTGTCTGTTCATGTCTTCTGCCCATTTCTTTACTGGAGTATTTGTTTTTCGGGTGTGGAGTTTGGTGAGTTCTTTATAGATTTTGGATACTAGCCCTTTATCTGATATGTCGTTTGCAAATATCTTTTCCCATTCCATCCGTTGCCTTTTAGTTTTGTTGATTATTTCCTTTCTGTTCCAAAGCTTTTTATCATAATGGGGTCCCAATAGTTCATTTTTGCTTTTAATTCCCTTGCCTTTGGAGATGTGTCGAGTTAGAAATCATTCCCCAGTGGTTTAAGCATGTGCCTATTGACACAGTAACTTGCTTCTGTGATATCTCTAAGTATTGCCTGGGGACTGGAGCTCTGGGCTACCAGTAAGAAACCTGGTTCTTTAGTTTGAAGGAAAAGGAGGGGTATTGCTAGGTGGGAATCACCACACATTTGATATAAGAGAGAAAATGCAGCAACAGAAAAATCCCACTTAAAATAAGTCAAACAAAAAGTTCAAAGCTACATTAGAAGAGGGATGTCTGAGTGGCTCAGTCACTTCAACATCAGACTCTTGTTCTCAGCTCTGGTCTTGATCTTGGGGTCATGAGTTCCAGCCCCATGTTGAGACTTTTAAAAAAATAGGAAAAAAACTACATTAGAAGGGCTAATGCTACCGGTGATAATCAAGACTCAACCCAGAGATGCTGACTGTATCCTGATGAACCACAAATAATAACATAATCCGGCCTTTTAAAAAAGCATAAAACAATAGGCATGAAAATAAGATACAATTATAAAAAACAACAAGTTTGATATGAAAAATAATTTATTGAAAATATTTGTTGAAACATAAATACCAATAAAAAGTTAAATTTAGAAGTGGGTATAGACACAGATATAATTGGGGAACTAAAAAAAAAAAAAAAAAGCAGGTCTGAGAAATTCAACCAGAGTATAGTAAAGAGATATAAAGAAAGGAAAAGTATAATAGTGAGGATCACAAAAGAATCAGAGCTTCCATAAAACAATAAAAAAGATTGCTTTAAAACCAAGTAACAATTAAACGGACCCCAGACTTTTCTATCAGTATTAATTGATGTGAAAACACAGAACACAGTATTTCTAACCCCCTAACCTTATTACTTCTTTAACAAAGAACATTAATAAAAATACTTTTCAGGCATTTTAAATCTAAGGTGGCTTATTATTTACCTTGTTATAAGAACTACTAAAAATGAGCTATTCCTCAGTTTGAATGAAAGGAACTATGAATGAAAGAGAGACGCAACAAACAATAATGAGCAAAGAAAGCAGCAAAATGTGGCAAATTTAATTAAATAGTGTAAAGTAATAATAAAACTTATTTCAGCATGGTAAAATAAAAATAGCAATAAAATTTTATACAGTATTGACAAGGAAGGTGTGTGAGGGGCATGTGGGAGAGTATAGTGGGTAGTTAACTCTCTTTTATGTTGGGAGGAGAAGGGAGTACTTCACAACTTGAGAATATGTTTTTAAAAACATTGAAATATATATGTTAAAAATTTAAAACTAATCACAAAAAATAGGGAAATAGAATCTGTAACTTTCAAGCAATCATAGAAACAAAAAGAGGTAGGTGGGTAGAACACAGTTTAGCCAGAGACCAGATAGCAAAAATAGAACACAAAAGAGAGAGAAGCAAAGAAAAAGCATGATAAATAGGAAACATAAAATGGATAGTAGAAATACATCCAAATATATAATTAGCCACAATAACTTATATTTATTAAGTTTGTGTATTAAAACATAAGGGACTAGTATAGATTAAAAATAAATACTAAGCAATTATGGGATATCTTAGAAGAGAAAGACAGCAGTAAGCTTGAAAATAACATGGTTGAGAAAAGATATACTATGCAAACACTAACCATAAGAAAGCTAGTGTACTGGGGTGCCTGCGTGGCTCAGTTGGTTAAGCGTTCGACTTCAGCTTAGGTCTCGATCTCACGGTTTGTGGGTTCGAGCCCCGTGTCAGGCTTTGTCCTGACAGCTCAGAGCCTGGAGCCTGCTTCGGATTCTGTGTCTCCCTCTCCCTCTGTCCCTCTGCCACTGTCTCTCTGTCTCTCAGAAATAAACATTAAAAAAAAAAAAAAAGAAAGCTAGTGTACTGTTAATATGTAACAAATGTAGAAAATGAAAAAAGAATGGCTTAAAATATGTGACATTCATAAACTGTATACACATGACAAATTAATAAAGTTTATTACCTTACCCCAAATTAATAAGGTTTATTTGAATAAGGCTTATTACATTGATTTAAAAGGTTCCTGTACCCCCTGTTCTAATATACTGATTACAACCTTTTCACATACTTGTGTAAAATTTTTCAAAATTGACCATGCACTAGGTCAGAAGAATTATGTATATATTTCCAAATAAGTATGTATGGATTATATTTTTTCTATAACATAACTAAATTAGAAATAAAAAATAAAAATATTATAAAAATGAAACAATAACAAATTTTTGTCTGGAAATTTAAAAAACACATTCATAAATGATTTATGGGTTAAAGAATTCATCACAATAGAAATTATACAATATTTAGACTTGAATGAAAACTTTCACTGACAACCTATTAAGTGCAGAGAAATCTTTTTTTATATGAAAATACATTGTGTTAAGTGTGTATAACAGGAAAATTTAAGGCAATGTCTATCTTAAGGAGCTAGAAGGAGAGCAAATTGGAGTGGGGATGGGTGTGGTGGTAGAGGTGGTGGTAAATTCTAAAAAAAATAGGAGAAAGGAAATGGAAATAATAGAAAAATAATGAAATAGGACATAAAAGGAAAAATAAAGATGATCTACAAAACAAAATCTGGCTCTTTGAAAATCATTTAGTAAATGCTTGTATGGCATATCATGTAACAATCAGTAGTTTGTTAAAACAAGGCAGTTTTAATTATGACTGCCTTCTAATTACTATTCTTTTATTCTATTATTCATTTGCTTACAAGTGGCATTGGCTCCATAGTTAATCATTACTGCTGTTACCCCCCAAAATCATATACATACAAAATAATCAACTGAAGCAGATAGCACTGGGGAGGATCCCTCTAGTCCACCATTTCATCACCCCTTTCTTTTGCCTCTCTGCTATCCTCTTGTCCCCAGTAAGCAGTAACATGGATTGCTTGGCCCCTGGCAGCTTTACTTTCCAACACCAACATTTGTAGTGACTAACTAGGTACTAAGCAGTGTCTGGATTCAAAGGATACAGTGATGAAGAAGATAGGAATGATACTAGCCTTTGGGGAATTTATGCCTTGTGAGAAAGAAAGACAATTAAACAAGCAAATTACAATGAATTGCTGAGAGGGAGCAGTGAGACTGTACTATGGGAGCCAGTAGCTAGGAAACCTAATAGGTAGCTTAGCAGGGAGAGGAACTTGAGCTGAGAAGTGAAATTTAAACTTGGTCCTTAAAGGTGTTTATCAAATGCAGCAAAGTCAAGAGTGGGTAAACATTCAAGGCACAGAGAATATCATTAGCAAATCCTAAAGGCAAAATAGTACATGTACTGGTTAATCTGAACCTGCATATGATTTTGGATCAGTAAAGTTGCTCATAACTGAACTAAACACCTATGTTTTCAAATTGTGTTTGGTCAACTTCAACCATTTAATTCAATTGCAGCCTCAAATCTCAAATATAACATACAATGTACTTGTAATAAAAATATGAACTATAATGTAAGAATAATGACTTAGGTGTGAGTTCCATTCTCTATAAAATGAGCAATCTTACCTAGCTTTGAAAACTGTTAGGACTGGAGATATAAATGTTAAACACCTAGAAGAGATAAAGAGAAGGCATTAATTTCAGGAGGTTATCATCATTGATTCATTCAGTCTTCACAATAAATTGCTGAGGTAATTATTCCTCCCTTAATTTTAGAGCTGACATTTAGAGAGATGAAGTCTCCAAGATAACATGTGACCTTTTTTTTTTTTTCTTTTTTTTTTAGAGATTTGGCTCAGGTACTATCTTTCCTTTCATCTAAGTGAATTTTCCTTCTCATGAGCTCCAAGAGCATCATATGTAAAAATGAATCATACGTGTGTCAGATTGATTGTGATAATTTTTCTATATTTAAGACATATGAATACTCTGTTACCCAGAGAGCTACTCACTAGAGGATCTATGTCTCATTCATGCAACTTTCTAGTACATATAGGGCAAGTAAAATATTTGCTGAATTAAAGTGGAAATTGAATGGGATAGAACAGTCTGATCTCAAATCACATAGTATTTTTACCATACCAGAAATATCTCACAATAATGTTCATTTTAGTAGTAAGAAGATAATGAAATAAAATTCTTAAGAATTACTAATTTATTAATAATTTTAATAACTGAAAATTTTCCATGGCATGGAGTTTTTCTTTTTTTCCTGATACATTTGAAACAAAGTTTCTACTTTTGGTGTCCCTTGTTTAATGTGGTGAAGAAAACTCTGATGTAGCCTAAGATTTTTCTTCTCAAGGGATGGTTAAAACGAATAGTATGTACTCAGTATTTCTTTTGACTTCTTTTAGAAAAGGAAGCAAGTGGGGCGCCTGGGTGGCGCAGTCGGTTAAGCGTCCGACTTCAGCCAGGTCACGATCTCGCGATCCGTGAGTTCGAGCCCCGCGTCGGGCTCTGGGCTGATGGCTCAGAGCCTGGAGCCTGTTTCCGATTCTGTGTCTCCCTCTCTCTCTGCCCCTCCCCCGTTCATGCTCTGTCTCTCTCTGTCCCAAAAATAAATAAAAACGTAGAAAAGGAAGCAAGTTACAAAGCAGATTATATAGAAGCATCTCCTAGAAGGCATGTAATTTGAGGTAACTTACTTTGGTTGCAAAAATAGTAATCTCTTCATTTCAAAAGGTAACCAGGCTGTAATACTGTTAAAAAACTCAAGGAAACTGAAATCAGCCAAATAAAAATCTATTACTTTTATTAAGATTTTTTAGACCTCGACTGATGACATAATATCCTTTTTGGAACTATCACAAATTATGTTTTATTTTATAGTGAAATCAAGTTAAATACTCACAAAAATATAAACTTAAGACGTGCACAGAATACAACCACCTGTATATAATTCATCCTTCAACTAGTAGAGGTATTCCAGAATTTCCAAGGATATTTTATTTGTCTACATTTTACCGTAGTTTATTTTTGCTGTTGCTTGGTTAATAATAATAAATAGAGTAATTGAGGAAGAATTATAGCTACCAAACATTTATGGTGATTTTCATTATGTGCCATTTTAGAAAGTAAGAAGTATTCAAATGAGAGTTATCCTCTAATCAGAATTGGTAAATATCCTTGCATTTGCCATGTTATGTTCTTTTTCATTTAGAGAGCACTGTTATATAATGATTAGAAAATTAAGCTGTTTCTGTCTCCAGTATGTGAGGAGGCTTAGGAAGAAATCCCATGGTCTCTGTGTCTCAATGTTCTCCTTTTTAAAATCAGGATAATCTCTCCATTGCCTCAAAATAATATGGAAATTCTGGACAAAATGCTAGTAAAGTAAATTCAACTTGGAATGATGAAAGAAATACACACTTTCCAGATGAGTGAAAGGTCAGAAATCACAGGGTGATTTATGCACAGAAATCTACTTTAAAATGTTTCTCAAGAAAGATATCTGTTTATAAATAACTGTCTTTCTGTATCACTGAGAGAGAAATGTATTTCCTTGGTTACTATTTCTCATTTGTTGGAGTCTGTCACAGGAGTTCAGGAATTTTGAAATTCACCCAAATCTTGTTGGATGCTTACTATGTGGTAGAATTTTACTATGCCTTGGGATTACAGATGGGAAGGGAAAAACCTCTGATTACTTCATAATCTATAGGGAAAGTCAGATTGTAAGCTATGCTAAGTGAAAAAAAAATTATGTAAAGTTCATAGCAAAGTGCCCAGGAGATAGTCAAAGCATAATTTTAGGGTCACCTGGGTGGCTTATTTGGTTAAGCAACTGACTTCTGCTCAGGTCATGATCTGGGGGTTTGTGAGTTCGAGCCCTGTGTTGGGCTCTGTGCTGACAGCTCAGAACCTGGAACCTGCTGCAGATTCTGTGTCTCATTCTGTCTGTGCCCTTCCTCCACTCATATTCTGTCTCTGTCTCTCTCTCAAGAACTATATACAACATTAAAAAATAATAAAAATAATTTTAACAGCCATAAACCCAGTAATCAGCCCCCAACCAGCTCTTTTAGGGCTACTTCAAAACCTTTTTATTGCTTTCTATAACACAGTGCTTGTTATATTTTAGGGCTCTATAAATGTTTGTTATGTACTCCTGATGAAAAGTAAAATAATCTTAAAATACTCTAAGAGCATTGGTAGGAAAAGGAACACTTTTAAAAGGATATAAATATAAAATATTTGATTGAGTATAAATAATATCACGTTCCTCTTGATGCAACTGACTACCTTAGTTTCTTGTCTCAGAATAGCATGATAGGGAACCAAATGCCATACGTAGTGCCGTGTTTTCAAACACTTCATTAGCAGCTGTTGGCTTGTAAGTTCAATTTAATTTATTAAGTATAGCCAACTTTTGTTGCTGGCTATTGTAAGACTTAGGAGAGATAAATTCATGTAATAGTTATTTTTTTGAGTTATGCATTTCATACTGAAATATATGATTATATATATATGAAACATAATGATTTCTTATTGAAAACCACTATAAAAATTTGACAATGACAGTGTGTAAGAAGAGTTCAGGCCAATGGAGTAGATTAGTCTCAGCATAAAATCCTTACTTTGTGAAATCGAATTTCCATTTGGGAAATGGAAATAACTGTACCACCATAACAGAATTGTTGAAGACTAAATGAGAACATCTGTATAGAGATTTAGTATAAAGCCTGGCACACAGTATATGCTGAGTGAATATTGGCCTTTTTATTAGTGTAGGGAAATACGTATTGGGCATAATTTCTATGCATCTTTAAATACTTAATTTACTTCCTTGTGACATTGATTAACCTATTTGTCTGTATTATTAACTTCCTTAGACACCTGAATCTTTTGCTTAGATAGTAAATGTTAGAAAATTAATAGAAGGAATGACAGCTGAAGTTTGTTTTAAAAAAGTTATCTTTCTCACTTAAAGGGCTCAGTTGTCTTGGATTAAGTTTTGTTGTATTATGAAACAATGGGAATTACACTTCAAGAAATCTATTAGGAAATGTTCTTTTGATATTGTAAATAAGTGGACTTAATATAGCATTTATTTATAAATTATTTATAATTTTAGTTACATTTATTTGAAGACTGAACTAGTTTTAAAAAAAGGAAATGAAAAATGTGCCTTATTACCATTTATTTATTAACATTCTTAAATTTTCTAAATTTGTTTTAATTGACTAAGTTTCAGGACAAGATTAATTTATGCTATTTAATCAATAGCATGAATTACTTTTTCCACCCATACTATCTACGGATTAGTAATCTTAAAAAATATCACAAGATTTGTAATTGTAAACATAGTTTAGCATTTACTTTATTAGATATGTTAATTACTTTCTTTTATAAAATGACAATTTTGGATATATAAATATTCACATTACTTAGGTTTCTAAAGTATTTTGTTGTATATCAACACCCCCCTCCCCCATGTGTATGGATCTGTTCACTTCTAGCCAATTTTTTTTTTCTGTTGAGCAGTTTCTTTTTTTTTTTCAATATATGAAATTTATTGTCAAATTGGTTTCCATACAACACCCAGTGCTCATCCCAAAAGGTGCCCTCCTCAATACCCATCACCCACCCTCCCCTCCCTCCCACCCCCCATCAACCCTCAGTTTGTTCTCAGTTTTTAACAGTCTCCTATGCTTTGGCTCTCTCCCACTCTAACCTCTTTTTTTTTTTTTTTCCTTCCCCTCCCCCATGGGTTTCTGTTAAGTTTCTCAGGATCCACATAAGAGTGAAACCATATGGTGTCTGTCTTTCTCTGTATGGCTTATTTCACTTAGCATCACACTCTCCAGTTCCTTCCACGTTGCTACAAAAGGCCATATTTCATTCTTTCTCATTGCCACATAGTATTCCATTGTGTATATAAACCACAATTTCTTTATCCATTCATCCGTTGATGGACATTTAGGCTCTTTCCATAATTTGGCTATTGTTGAGAGTGCTGCTATAAACATTGGGGTACAGGTGCCCCTATGCATCAGTACTCCTGTATCCCTTGGGTAAATTCCTAGCAGTGCTATTGCTGGGTCATAGGGTAGGTCTATTTTTAATTTTCTGAGGAACCTCCACACTGCTTTCCAGAGAGGCTGCACCAATTTGCATTCCCACCAACAGTGCAAGAGGGTTCTTGTTTCTCCACATCCTCTCCAGCATCTATGGTCTCCTGATTTGTTCATTTTGGCCACTCTGACTGGCATGAGGTGATATCTGAGTGTGGTTATGATTTGTATTTCCCTGATAAGGAGCGACGTTGAGCATCTTTTCATGTGCCTGTTGGCCATCTGGATGTCTTCTTTAGAGAAGTGTCTATTCATGTTTTCTGCCCATTTCTTCACTGGGTTATTTGCTTTTCGGGTGTGGAGTTTGGTGAGCTCTTTATAGATTTTGGATACTAGCCTTTTGTCTGATATTTCATTTGCAAATATCTTTTCCCATTCCGTTGGTTGCCTTTTCATTTTGTTGGTTGTTTCCTTTGCTGTGCAGAAGCTTTTTATCCTCATAAGGTCCCAGTAGTTCATTTTTGCTTTTATTTCCCTTGCCTTTGGGGATGTGTCGAGTAAGAGATTGCTACGGCTGAGGTCAGAGAGGTCTTTTCCTGCTTTCTCCTCTAGGGTTTTGATGGTTTCCTGTCTCACATTCAGGTCCTTTATCCATTTTGAGTTTATTTTTGTGAATGGTGTGAGAAAGTGGTCTAGTTTCAACCTTCTACATGTTGCTGTCCAGTTCTCCCAGCACCATTTGTTAAGGAGACTGTCTTTTTTCCATTGGATGTTCTTTCCTGCTTTGTCAAAGATGAGTTGGCCATACGTTTGTGGGTCTAGTTTTGGGGTTTCTATTCTATTCCATTGTTCTATGTGTCTGTTTTTGTGCCAATACCATGCTGTCTTGATGATGACAGCTTTGTAGTAGAGGCTAAAGTCTGTGATTGTGATGCCTCCTGCTTTGGTCTTCTTCTTCAGAATTACTTTGGCTATTTGGGGCCTTTTGTGGTTCCATATGAATTTTAGGATGGCTTGTTCTAGTTTCGAGAAGAATGCTGGTGCAATTTTGATTGGGATTGCATTGAATGTGTAGATAGCTTTGGGTAGTATTGACATTTTGACAATATTTACTCTTCCAATCCATGAGCAGGGAATGTCTTTCCATTTCTTTATATCTTCTTCAATTACCTTCATGAGCTTTCTATAGTTTTCAGCATACAGATCCTTTACATCTTTGGTTAGATTTATTCCTAGGTATTTTATGCTTCTTTGTGCAATTGTGAATGGGATCAGTGTCTTTATTTGTCTTTCTGTTGCTTCATTGTTAGTGTATAAGAATGCAACTGATTTCTGTACATTGATTTTGTATCCTGCAACTTTGCTGAATTCATGTATCAGTTCTAGCAGACTTTTGGTGGAGTCTATCGGATTTTCCATGTATAATATCATGTCATCTGCAAAAAGCGAAAGCTTGACTTCATCTTTGCCAATTTTGATGCCTTTGATTTCCTTTTGTTGTCTGATTGCTGATGCTAGAACTTCCAGCACTATGTTAAACAACAGCGGTGAGAGTGGGCATCCCTGTCGTGTTCCTGATCTCAGGGAAAAAGCTCTCAGTTTTTCCCCGTTGAGGATGATGTTAGCTGTGGGCTTTTCATAAATGGCTTTTATGATCTTTAAGTATGTTCCTTCTATCCTGACTTTCTCAAGGGTTTTTATTAAGAAAGGGTGCTGGATTTTGTCAAAGGCCTTTTCTGCATCGATTGACAGGATCATATGGTTCTTCTCTTTTTTTTTTAATAATGTGATGTATCACGTTGATTGATTTGCGAATGTTGAACCAGCCCTGCATCCCAGGAATGAATCCCACTTGATTATGGTGATCATCTTATTTGCATCCATATTGATCAGGGATATTGGCCTGTAGTTCTCTTTTTTTACTGGGTCTCTGTCTGGTTTAGGAATCAAAGTAATACTGGCTTCATAGAATGAGTCTTGAGTTTTCCTTCCCTTTCTATTTCTTGGAATAGCTTGAGAAGGATAGGTATTATCTCTGCTTTAGACGTCTGGTAGAACTTCCCTGGGAAGCCTTCTGGTCCTGGACTCTTATTTGTTGGGAGATTTTTGGTAACCAATTCAATTTCTTCGCTAGTTATGGGTGTGTTCAAGCTTTCTATTTCCTCCTGCTTGAGTTTTGGAAGAATGTGGGTGTTTAGGAATTTCTCCATTTCTTCCAGGTTGTCCAATTTGTTGGCATATAATTCTTCATAGTATTCCCTGATAACTGTTTGTATCTCTGAGGGATTGGTTGTAATAATCCCATTTTCATTCATGATTTTATCTATTTGGGTCATCTCCCTTTTCTTTAAAATTTTTTTTTTCAACGTTTATTTATTTTTGGGACAGAGAGAGACAGAGCATGAACGGGGGAGGGGCAGAGAGAGAGGGAGACACAGAATTGGAAACAGGCTCCAGGCTCCGAGCCATCCGCCCGGAGCCTGATGCGGGGCTCGAACTCACGGACCGCGAGATCGTGACCTGGCTGAAGTCGGACGCTTAACCGACTGCGCCACCCAGGCGCCCCGCATCTCCCTTTTCTTTTTGAGAAGCCTGGCTAGAGGTTTGTCAATTTTGTTTATTTTTTTCAAAAAAACAACTCTTGGTTTCGTTGAACTGCTCTGCAGTTTTTTTTAGACTCTATATTGTTTATTTCGGCTCCGATCTTTATTATTTCTCTTCTTCTGCTGGGTTTAGGCTGCCTTTGCTGTTCTGCTTCTAGTTCCTTTAGGTGTGCTCTTAGATTTTGTATTTGGGATTTTTCTTGTTTCTTGAGAGGCCTGGATTGCAATGTATTTTCCTCTCAGGACTGCCTTCGCTGCGTCCCAAAGCTTTTGGATTGTTGTATTTTCATTTTCGTTTGTTTCCATATATTTTTTAATTTCTTCTCGAATTGCCTGGTTGACCCACTCATTCGTTAGTAGGGTGTTCTTTAACCTCCATGCTTTTGGAGGTTTTCCAGACTTTTTCCTGTGGTTGATTTCAAGCTTCATAGCGTTGTGGTCTGAAAGTATGCATGGTATGATTTCAATTCTTGTAAACTTATGAAGGGCTGTTTTGTGACCCAGTATATGTCTATCTTGGAGAATGCTCCATGTGCACTCGAAAAGAAAGTATATTCTGTTGCTTTGGGATGCAGAGTTCTAAATAGATCTGTCAAGTCCATCTGATCCAATGTATCATTCAGGGCCCTTGTTTCTTTATTGACCGTGTGTCTAGATGATCTATCCATTTCTGTAAGTGGGGTGTTAAAGTCCCCTGCAATTACCACATTCTTATCAATAAGGTTGCTTATGTTTATGAGTAATTATATATTTGGGGGCTCTGGTATTCGGCACATAGACATTTATAATTGTTAGCTCTTCCTGATGGATAGACCCTGTAATTATTATATAATGCCCTTCTTCATCTTTTGTTACAGCCTTTAATTTAAAGTCTAGTTTGTGTGATATAAGTATGGCTACTCCAGCTTTCCTTAGGCTTCCAGTAGCATGATAAATAGTTCTCCATCCCCTCACTCTCAAACTAAAGGTGTCCTCAGGTCTAAAATGAGTCTCTTGTAGACAGCAAATAGATGGGTCTTGTTTTTTTTATCCATTCTGATATCCTCTGTCTTTTGGTTGGCGCATTTAATCCATTTACATTCAGTGTTATTATAGAAAGATACGGGTTTAGAGTCATTGTGATGTCTGTATGTTTTATGCTTGTAGTGATGTTCTGGTACTTTGTCTCACAGTGTTCCCCTTAGGATCTCTTGTAGGGCTGGTTTAGTGGTGACAAATTCCTTCAGTTTTTGTTTGTGTGGGAAGACCTTTATCTCTCCTTCTATTCTAAATGACAGACTTGCTGGATAAAGGATTCTCGGTTGCATATTTTTTCTGTTTAGCACACTGAAGATATCGTGTCAATTCTTTCTGGCCTGCCAAGTTTCAAAAGAGAGATCAGTCACGAGTCTTATAGGTCTCCCTTTATATGTGAGGGCACGTTTACCCCTTACTGCTTTCAGAATTTTCTCTTTATCCTTGTAGTTTGCCAGTTTCACTATGATATGTCGTGCAGAAGATCGATTCAAGTTACGTCTGAAGGGAGTTCTCTGTGCCTCTTGGATTTCAATGCCTTTTTCCTTCTCCAGTTCAGGGAAGTTTCAGCTATTATTTCTTCAAATACCCCTTCAGCACCTTTCCCTCTCTCTTCCTCCTCTGGGATACCAATTATGCATATATTATTTCTTTTTATTGTATCACTTAGTTCTCTAATTTTCCTCTCATACTCCTGGATTTTTTTATCTCTCTTTTTCTCAGCTTCGTCTTTTTCCATAACTTTATCTTCTAGTTCACCTATTCTCTCCTCTGCCTCTTCAATCCGAGCCGTGGTGGTTTCCATTTTGTTTTGCATTTCGTTTAAAGCGTTTTTCAGCTCCTTGTGACTGTTCCTTAGTCCATTGATCTCTGTAGCAAGAGATTCTCTGCCGTCCTCCATAATGTTTTCAAGCCCAGTCATTAATTTTATGACTATTATTCTAAATTCACTTTCTGTTATATTATTTAAATCCTTTTTGATCAGTTCATTAGCTGTTGTTATTTCCTGGAGATTCTTCTGAGGGGAATTCTTCTGCTTGGTCATTTTGGATAGTCCCTGGCGTGGTGAGGACCTGCAGGGCACTTCCCCTGTGCTGTGGTGTATAACTGGAGTTGGTGGGCGGGGCCGCAGTCCGACCTGATGTCTGCCCCCAGCCCACCGCTGGGGCCACAGTCAGACTGGTGTGTGCCTTCTCTTCCCCTCTCCTAGGGGCGGGATTCACTGTGGGGTGGCGTGGCCGTCTGGGCTACTTGCACACTGCCAGGCTTGTGGTGCTGGGGATCTGGCGTCTTAGCTGGGGTGGATAGGCAAGGTGCACAGGGGGCAGGAGGGGCAGGCTTATTTCGCTGCTCCTTAGGTGATCCACTTCAGGAGGGGCCCTGTGGCAGCGGGCGGGAGTCAGATCCGTTGCGGGAGGTTTGCTCCGCAGAAGCACAGAGTTGGTTGTTTGCGAGGAGCAAGCAAGTTCCATGGCAGGAACTGGTTCCCTTTGGGATTTTGGCTGGGGGATGGGCGAGGGAGTTGGCGCTGGAGAGCGCCTTTGTTCCCTGCCAATCTGAGCTCTGTCATCCGGGGGCTCAGCAACTCTCCCTCCCTTTGTCCTCCAGCCTTCCCGCTTTCCGAGAAGAGCTGTTAACTTATGACCTCCCAGATGCTAAGTCACGCTTACTGTCGGAACACACTCCGTCCAGCCCCTCCGCTTGTGCCAGCCAGACTCGGGGGCTCTGCTTGGCCGGCAGGCTGCCCCTCCACCCCGGCTCCCTCCTCCCAGTCCGTGGAGCGCCCACCGCCTCGCTGCCCTTCTTGCCCTCTTCCGTGGGCCTCTCGTCTGCACTTGGCTCTGGAGACTCCGTTCTGCTAAAGCTCTGGTGGTTTTCTGGTTTAGTTAGGCAGGTGTAGGTGGAATCTAAGTGATCAACAGGACGTGCGGTGAGCCCAGCGTCCTCCTACGCCGCCATCTTCCGGGGAAAGTCCTAGCCAATTTTTAAAAACATTCTGTCACAATCAGGCTACTTCATGGAAGTATATTGTGTACATATGAAACTGTTCATTTTGTGTATTTTAGTTGAAAAGAAGTTGAACACCACTGTTTTAGAAATGTAGAGGTCCACTTATTCCTTCCAGTCTTGAGGAAGTTGAAAAGTGTAGCTGATATATCTCAAAGTTTAGGCATGATGCTGATGCAATCATGTCATAAGTTAAAAAAAAAAAAAAAAACATGAACCATCACATATTTCCTGAGTACAATAACGTGCTTAAGCCAGATTGGACCAGAACTTAAGAGGGTGATTAAATTTTCAGGAATTTCATGAGCTGGTTGTTAAATACAACCATTATGAAAAATTAAGTTTTTAACCGTATAATCATATAAATCATGTCAAAAACAAATGTAACAAGTACTAAAAACTCCTTGAATCATAATTTTTTAGTTCATTTTTATCTTAATGATGCTCTTGAGATTATTTCTCTTACACTGTATGTTGTAAATTCAAGTTTCTTCAATGATGAAAATGTTCTTTAATACATTAGCCAACTAGCCACATGTATTTATTGAACACTTGAAATATGGCTACTGTTACTGAGGAACTAAATTCTAAATTTTATTTAATTATGATGAATTTAATATAAATTTGAATAGTCACTTGTGGCTACTAGCTACCATATTGGACAGTTCTATCTCACAAAGTTTGAACACTAGGTGAATTAGGAAATAACGTTTGCTAAGTGGCCAGGCACTTTTCTAAAGTGCTTTACATGAATTAACTCACTTAATCCTCATAGTAGCCCTCCAAGATAGATATTACTAGCCTCACTTTACATTTTGAGGAGACAGGCATAAGTATGTTAAGTGACTTGTTCAATACCATACACCATGAGAATGATGGAAATCAAGACTCAACCCCAAGCAGTCTAATTTTAATGTAAGACCTCTTAAAACATACTGCTATTGTTTGTGATAAAATTCACAAAATTTCATTCAAATATCCACTTCAATAGAAAACTATCAAGTTTTCAATACAACCTGCTACAAAACCAAGGGAGAAAATCAGTGCAATAAACAATTATAATTTAAAAAAGCAGGAAAAAGAATAATATTAATTCATAAATTAGTGTATTGAGCAAGGTAGGATATTGAGTATGTATTAACTAGTTCATGAGCTGCAGAGCTTGGGGTGCCTAGTTCAGAGGCTAATGATTTGCATTCTTGTACATGTCTTTGGTGTTCTATGTATTGAGGAATATGGTTGCTTTCATTTCTTCAAACCCCCTAAGAGCTTCCAACTCTTTTTTGGGTACTGGCTCAGTTTCAATACATACATTTATTTGGTTTAAACACTTAAAGGTTAATTGAAAAATGATTAAAATGTCCTTAGGTGAAATTTGATATGTATTGTATATTATTGGATAATTACTACTTTATTTGCATACCATTGGGTAAAACTTGTGTTGCATATATTCAGTGTCTCAAAACTAAACTATCTCTTGCTTCTGGGTGAGACAAGAAAGACATTTCAAAAATTCTATTCTGTTTATCACAGCTGAACTTCAAATTATAAACTTTTTGGCCTAGGTAATCACATTAGACTATATTCTGTTTAAGATATCAGCAATAAATGATTCTTTAAAAAAAAAATCATGTTTTCTGCTTCTAAACTTTGTTAGCATGCAATGTTAGCTTATAAATGCTAGTAAATTTTGTTATTTTTAAAAGTTTTTTATTTTAATTTCAGTTATTTAACATACACGTTCTGAAGTTGTTATCAGGTACCTATGGATTTAGTATTGAAAACTCTGGCTGGCCGATTGACTTTTTATTATTATTTAACTTTAGTAATGCATTTTGCCTTAAAGTCTAATATGTCAGATAATGATATACCTATACCAGCTTTCTTTTGGTTAGTGTTTGCATAGAATAACTTTTTTCATCTTCTATACCTTTTTGTGTCTTTGTGCTTATGTGCTCTATATCTATATACATATAATATAACCTTAATATTTTAATTATAATTTTGACCCATTTACATTTAATGTAATTATTCATATATATGTATTTATATTCACTTTCTTACTACTTGTTTTCTGCTTTCTCCTCTCCCACTCTGCCCTTCTATTACATGAATTTTCTCTCATTTATTTCTTTTGTGTTAATAACATATTTTTAAAATTCTACTTTCCCCTCAACAATTTAGCTATTAGTAATAGTATTCTTTTAGTAGTTACTATAGTTGTACAATATGCATCCTTAATCAATTGCAGCCTAATAAATGTTGATATTTTTACTACTTCCTACACACTAGTGTACTTTCATTCAATCTCTCATACTTTCATCATGTATTTCAGTTTTCAATTATCATAAACCCCATGTGACTTTATTACTTTAAACAGTCAATGTCATTTACATTTACCCACATATTTATAATTTTCAGTGCCCTTTATGCCTTCCTGAATTTCAGAGTTTCCATCTGTGATATGCTTTCTTTCTGAAGAACTTCATCTAATATTCTTCAGCAAATCTTTTATTGTTGCCAATAAATATTCCCTGCAAGTTTCTTTATGTTACTTTCACATTTGAAGGATATTTTCCTTCTGAATAGAATTCCTGGTAGAAGATATTTTCTTTCACTGTTCAAAAAATACCATTTTATTGTCTTCTGACTTCCATCAATTCTTTTGAGAGAAAAACTTTCAGCCCTTTTTGTTGCTTGTTGACAGTACGGTGTCTGTTTTTTTGTTGCTTTCAATGCTTTGTTTTTCTCACCTTGGTCCACAGCAATTTTACTGTGACCTGCATGAGTTTCCTTGTTTCTACCTTTTTAAAGGTTTTAGAACTTATTGCTTTCACGTCTTTCATTATTTTGGGGAAGTTCTTGGTCTATTTCTCTTGAAATATTACTACTGTCTCATTTTCTGTCCTCTCCCAAATATGTGTATGTCCTCTGATCCCAATTATGTGTATATTAGCTCTGTATATGTTGTTCTTTTTCTTTCATGTTTGGTTTTTGTTGTTGTTATAGTTTTCCTTCTGTATTTTCCTTCCTATTTTTCCATGCTTTGGTGTAGATAGTTATTACAGTCCCATCTTTAGTCCTCTTGCCCTTTTTGCTCACCTGTTCAATCTGCTGTCAAATACATGTGTTTAGTTTGTTTTGTTTTTTTAATGTTCACTTTTTTTCTTCTCATATTTCTTTGTTTTTTTAACTCCAGTTTCCTGGTAAAGTTCACATTCTTATTATGTATTTTTTAACATATTAATTCTGGTTATTCAAAAACATGTGATAACTACACTTACCTGGAGTTTATATGCATCTCTATTTTCTTATTTCTAGGCAGTTTTTAGTTATTAGTTGTTGACAAGCCTAGCCTATTTTTACCAAAACGAGGTAGTGTGTATGAAAATTTGTAAATGCTGTGATTGACTTATTACCCTCCACAGAAGGTCTATCCTATCATTTAGTGAACAAATACAGTGAGGACTAATCACCCTCATTCACAAGAGCTGAGTTGATTCAGGCTGCTTGTCTATGTCTGGTTTGTGCCACTTGTAGAGAAGAGCTCTCCAAGAATTCTAACTGACTGTTTACTAGGGATCTTCCTTCTTTAGCTGCTACTACACTCATTTTTATTTCCTCTGGGCCATCAGAGTGTAGAAAGTTCCCCTCTTCTTTGCAGAGATGTTCTGTGTAGATTCTTAGCCTTTTATCCTGTGCAGTTTAAGAAGCTTATTTTTCTTCACTTTCTTCTGCTTCTGGTTTCTGGCCTCTTACATTCCCCAAACCCTGTATCTCTCTAGTCCTAGGATATTCCCACAGTCTCTCTTGCTGTCTTTTCTGAGCTGTGGTTCTCTCCTAGATTCAGAGCTTTCCTCTTTCTGCTATGAGGTGGTTTTATCCCCAGGGTAAAAGTAACCCTGAACTGTCATCTCACTTCTCTTCCTCTCTATTTTCTCTTGAGATCTTGACTGACCCCTCTAGTCTGGTTAGCTTCAGGTAGCTCTCTAATGCTTTCAAAATATTTTAAAAAGTTATCCTTCAGAAGCTAATCTATTATAATCAGAAGCAGGCATCAGCAAATTATTTACTGAATGTTTTCTATGTGCCAGATTAGTACTAACTGCTGGTAGTACAATGGTAACATGTTTTTTTAAAATACCTAAAACATACAACATGTAACATTCCATTTAACATAGTAAGTTATATGTGTGTGTGTTTATAAAGGATATGGTCTCTAACTCAAGGAACAAAAATGTTCTACTGACTAACATGGAAACATGACACATAAATAGATACATTTGTAAGGAATTATGTTAGAGGCATGCAACATATACTATAGGACTTCAGAGGAGGAGCACTTAACTTGGCCTAGAAGTGGGTGTAAAGAAAGTGAGCCAAAATGCTTCCTATAGGATGTGTGACCAGGAAAGGAATTCCAAAGATTGAGAAAGAGTCAAGCATAGGATGTCATCTACTTGACCCAATACAACTTCTAATGATACTGTATTAATACTGAAAATATACTTCCTGTTTTTATTTAAAACACTAGTGCGTTTGAAACATTAAAGCATATTTGAAGTTGTAAAAGTTAGTTTATAATTTTTAACCATGGCGTTTGATTTCTCCATAGGTTTTCAAAACAATGAATATCACACAAATTCGAGATCCTTCTCTGCCTCCCCCCGAAAAAATGCCTGAAGCCTATTCTGCAAAAATTGCTCTTTTTGGTGCTGGGCCTGCAAGTATAAGTTGTGCTTCCTTTTTGGCTCGATTAGGCTACTCTGACATCACTATCTTTGAAAAACAAGAATATGTTGGTGGTTTAAGGTAATGCCTACATTTTTTTCATGTTTAAAGTATTAAAAATGATGAGGTAAAAATTATGAATATTGTTGATTCATAATCATATAGGAACTTCAGGCTCACAGATGGTATTTTAAATGTTCTTTTTCCAAATGCTTGATTTTGATTTCATTATTCACTTTAGTTGGCTTTAAGCAGTATTTATTTAAAAATTTCTCTGTCTAGTTTCTGTGAATTTACGATAAATCTCAGCAAAATATTTTATGGATAGAAGAAGCTGTCATATGAAAACTTATTTCATCCCTGTAAATCTGTCCTTTAATGGAGATATGTCTGAAAATTATAGAAATTAAAGATGGGAAAAACGTAGGTCTGTAGAATACCTGGATAATTCATTTTGTTGTATACGTAGTCATGTTTGCCTGCTCACATATTTTTAATTTGAAATCTCTTTAGGTTTGCATTTGATTAAAATCATGTCAGAGTCTACTAAAATTGTTCCATTTTAATGTACGCATATGCAGTTTTATTTCATAAATACCTTACTAATATTTAATATTAATCAGCATCGTGATTATAAATCAGGACTCACAGCCTTTTATTCCCATGAAGATTCATTCATTGAAATGGGAAAATATTTACTTTGTATCAATGACTTTCAGATATTCAAAGCACACTTAGAAATTAGGTGGAGAAGTTTGCTTCATTTAAAGTAGATAGAACTCTATAGTGGACATACATTACATTTGTGATTAGAATGAAATAAAATTTATTATAAGTAGGAAATGCAAATTACTTAAAACATTTGATATAAAAATGAGAAAGAATTTGGATGGAAAGTTAATATTACTCAATTTGTTATTTTTCATAAATGTGTCATCTTGCATTAGAAAGTAATGACATAAAATACTGTCATTTGGCATATCTGTTGTTGTATTAACATTTAAATTTAATAGCTACTTAATAGCTACTTTTAAAGTAAATTTATCATATTTAATAATCACAGAATACATTTAATCAAATTATGACTAAAATTTGTGCTTATGTTTTTTTATATTTTATGACACCTATAAATATGTCAATAATTGTAAAATTTCATATTGGTCAAATGACTATATGAACCCAAAATAAACTTGCATTAATATAAAACTATTTGACTGAATCATCAAGCCAAGGTATCATATAATAGGAAAACCTATTAAAGAGGATATGAAGCATAAACTGAAGAAAAAAATAACCTGATTGTCAAGAAATAATTATTTTTTCTGTATTGATGTTTCACCACTATGAGTTTTAAGGGATTACACATAGTTTGTAAAGTTTTTATTTACTCCTGGAATGTAAAATACCTAATATATTATTTTGCTGGAATGATTTAGACTATCTTTTTAATGGTGTTTTACCGCAGCTTTATTAATTAGGAAAAACATAATCTATTAGCAACATATGTATAAGCATTGTACATTTTTTTCAATTATACACATCAATGAATATGTGAGCTAATTTAAAAAATATGAACTTAATTGTTGTATACCCTAATAGGCTAGGAAAAATCTTTTTTGCCCTTTAATTGCATTTCACATGGAACAGGCCTGGTTTGTGAATTATTCTGTGTCGGCAATTTTGGCATATTATTATGGTAGCTAGCATCTCCATCTCTTTGTAACTCAAATGCAGAGTAGGAATTTCTAAATCATATAAACTAACACTAAACTTGTGCTTTTACATATTTGCTGAACATTTTCTAATGGGACAGATTCTCCTGGATTAATGATCTTTGTTTTTTTTAATTCTTTTTTGATTTATTTTCTTTCCTTTGCATTTGAATGTTCCCAATATCTAGGGACAATATAAAATGTTTAATCAGTCTTATTTGGACCATCCCATGGAAGAGGCATTATGTGCCACTGTTACAGGATTATAAAAACTGACATTGGAATTTAGCCGGCATTACAACCACAACCCTTTCCTGTTAATTTATTTTTTCACTTACAGATGCCTCTCATTCTCTTATACCTTCAAAGTGGCTAAAAAGATTAAATTAGCTTTGTATTTGAAATCAATTACTTAAAGAGATGGTGTCAAGTTTTATCTTTCCTTCTCCTTTGCATCCAAACAGATTCTTTTATCCCTGGTGAATTAGTATCACAACCACTTTTAAAAAAATCACTAGAGTTGGTGAAAGATAGCAAGGACTTAATCCCTATTCCATTGAACACAATTGATTGATTTTTTTTTTTTAATTTTTTTTTTCAACGTTTATTTATTTTTGGGACAGAGAGAGTCAGAGCATGAACGGGGGAGGGGCAGAGAGAGAGGGAGACACAGAATCGGAAACGGGCTCCAGGCTCTGAGCCATCAGCCCAGAGCCCGACGCGGGGCTCGAACTAACGGACCGCGAGATCGTGACCTGGCTGAAGTCGGACGCTTAACCGACTGCGCCACCCAGGCGCCCCTGATTTTTTTTTTTTTTTTTTTGATGTGGCAACAATATTAAAATAATCAGTAGTTTTGCTTTCCTCTCCTTGTGGTTTCTTTTTTCAGGACTTGAGTTTAAAAAGGTTAAAGGGCTTCATATTATGGTAACAAAGATAAATAAAGACGGTATTAACAGACTGTAAGTGTGCATGCATGTGTATCCTTTTGATTTTGTCTTTTCCCTTTAAAAATTAGTACACATGAATTCTAACATTTTTGCTAGGTGTAGGATAGCCAGAGCAATGGTTTATTTTAGTTATTTCACACATTTTCACCACGTTTATTGTATTTCATATTGATTGACAATAAAGAAAAATGGGGTTTAGGTGAAATGGTTATAGCAATAGGAATTATTTTGAGTACAAGTGTGATGTAACACAAATTTACAGTGTGGTACCTTTATCATAATAAATAGTATTATGAAAAGAGTGGGAGTTGTTATAGGTAAATTCCATTTACTTGAAAGCAGCATGAACATAGAAGAACAATTTTGTTTGTTTGTTTGTTTGTTTAGGTTTCTGATACTCCACTGGTGGTACTAAAGAATTTATTAAAAAAATTTTTTTAATGTTTATTTTTGAGAGAGAGACAGAATGCGAGTGGATTAGGGACAGAGAGAGAGGGAGACACAGAATCTGAAGCAGGCTCCAGGTTCCGAGCTGTCAGCACCAGAGCCCGATGCGGGGCTTGAACTCACGAGCTGTAAGATCATGACCTGAGCCGATGTTGGACACTCAACGGGCTGAGCCACCCAGGCGCCCCAAGAATTTATGGTTCCCATAAGGAAAATTTCTGTCAACACTTTAGATGGTTAAAAGAGTACAAGTGGAGGAATAAAAGTTTGTTTTCTTAAGCACAACAAACTTAGGAAATAATCCTTCCAATCAAATTCTGTCTTCCTTTCTTTTATCCCCTGTCTTACCATGTGGTCTTGCCACTGATCTCATTTACTCTCATGGTCAGTTACCACTTACAGGAAAATTATTTTAAAATCTGTACTTGTCCTAACCTCTCTCTCTGTCCTGGTCATACATTCAAACCCTGGACATCTCTTATAAATTTCACCAGACCAATCAATATTACACCTCTTCCTGAGTTTGGTCCCTCAGTGGAGGGCATCACCAAAACAAATGGGAATTATCTGCACTACTCTTCAGTGTCCTGGCAATTTGTATTTTGTGAATACTTTTAAAATATCCTCTCACCTCTCCACCTCTATGCCCCTAACATCTCACTTGCTGTACCTGTATAGCCTCCAAATGGATCTCTTTGCTTCCTGATTTGTCTTTTTCAAATTCATTTTTCTAACAGTTTCCAAAACTGGTTATGTCAGCCTTCTACTTGTAATCTCTCAGTAGCTCCCCATAATCTGAGACATGATTCTGGCTTGGTATTAAAAGCCATGATGTGATGTTACCTTTCCTCCCTCTCTCACTCCCTCCCTCTCTCCTTTCCTTCCTCTCTTCCTTCCTCCCTTCAGTATCTATTGATCTCCTATGCGCTGGTCATAATCTCAGGCACTAGAGCTCAGAAGTGGACAGAACAAAGTACCTCTTCTCATGGGGATTATTACACTCTAGTAATGGGAAGGCAGACAATAAACAAACAATAAGCCAAATATAGAATATGTCAGGTGATGATAAATGCATTAAGGTTTGTTTGTTTTTTAACTGGCAGTTTAGTGGTATGGTAGCATATTTAATGCCTGGAGTAGATTTTTTTTTTAATATACTTATTCTCTAATCTATGCAATAAAGTAATTTTCAATAAAAATCATAATAATCAGTAATAAAAACTATTTTGATTCATTCCTATAAAAAACATTAACAATTGAAGTAATTTCAGTATTAAAGATATAGCTCACACTGTTTCACTATTTTTTTAATTAAAAAATTTTATTTCCAATGTTTATTTATTTTTAAGAGAGAGCGTGAGTGGAGAAGGAGCAGAGAGAGAGGGAGAACACAGAATCTGAAGCAGGCTCCAGGCTCTGAGCTGTCAGCACAGAGTCCAACACAGGGCTGGAACACACAAACCATAAGATCATGACGTGAGCTGAAGTCGGTCACTTAACTGACTGAACCACCCAGGCGCCCCTCACTATTTTAATTTGAAGCACAAAAGCCTCATAGTTGCCCAAAATTAGAGTTGATGTAAATCATATTGCTTCATGTGCTATCATTTTATCAGTTCCAAACCGACTGTTTAAACATTAGCGTATGTCCTAGTAAGGGGTGGAGACACATGCTGCCTGTGGTAGTTGGAACAAGGAATGCTTTCAGCTAAATCAGTATGTGCCAGTGGCCACTGTTTAACTGGGATTTCTCACATTAACTTCCTTATAGAACTCAATGTTTACTAAGAATGGGTAATAAAAATGGGGCAATTTAAAGCTTATTCACATATTACTAGAACTCTACAGCAACCATAGCAATTATTTAGAATTTAGATCTACCAGAGATTTGGGGGGGGGGGGGGTAGGGACAGGGAGACTGTGTTTAGGATATCAGTGACACTGTTGAAAGCAGCTCAAGGTGAAAATACAAAGCAGGTTTATTTTGGGGTGCCTGGGTGGCTCAGTCGGTTAAGCGTCTGACTTTGGCTCAGGTCATGATCTCACATTCTGTGAGTTCGAGCCCCGCGTCAGGCTCTGGGCTGATGGCTCAGAGCCTGGAGCCTGTTTCCGATTCTGTGTCTCCCTCTCTCTCTGCCCCTCCCCTGCTCATGCTCTGTCTCTCTCTGTCAAAAATAAATGAACATTAAAAAAAAATTAAAAAAATTACAAAGCAGGTTTATTTTAATCAGTATTGTAACTGTTTAGTCTAAATCATTACACCCCCTTATGGCCTGCACCTGGGCTAGGGAATAGAGATGATGGAATTTGGGGCTTGAGCAACTCATAAAATGGAGTTGTCTGAGATCCAGTGTTGGGGTGGAAGACCCAAAGTTTAATTTGGGGCCTGATGAACCTGAGATACCTGTTAGACATTCAAGTGAACATAAAAGGCTGGAATTATGGTCTGAGGATAAGAATATGAGATTCATTACATGTAGATGACATTTAAAGCTCCGAAACAAGGAGGAATTCATCTAATACTCAAAATACCTGACTACAGGGCTGTGGTGTTTCTGCTAAAGCCTCCTGAAACCCCTCTGCTCCATTGTCATTCCCTGATCACAGCATGTGTACTTTTTTCCTCCTCCCCTTTTTGTTCCTCCTCCTTGCCATTTTCTTTGTCCTCTGATGCCTTCCCTCTTCTTCACTTAACTGAAAGCTGATCATTTGTCACATGTCATCTACCTGATTATCTCATCCCTCAATAAGCCTCCCCTCTTTTGAAACACTCTTGTTCACAGTGATATTTTACATTTGTCACATTGTACTGTGTATGTGTATATATCTCCCATCTGTCTGCTGATCTCATCCATTGGTGTATATAAATATGTCACATTTATAACTATCCACAATCACCTCCCTATCCCCTGTCTACTCGTTAATAACCAAATCTAACCAACTTTTTTTGAGTATCTCACCTTCCACTTACTTCCTGTAGGATATCCTTGGAGATATCCTACACAGTTATTTGCTTAATGCTTTTGCTAAGCACTGTGGTAAATATTGGCTACAGTGCTTTCAGGGCAGTATGAGGATCTAACCAAAGTTGCTGAAGCCACAGCAGCCTGGCATTCCATTTACTCCAATGCCTACTTCAGCTTTCAAAGTTATATTTCTTTTTTGCTTCTGTTTCCTCCTGCTGGGTTGGGTAATGTCATCCTTTCTTTCTTTGTGATCAACAGAAAAGTCGTAACCTTTCTTTCAGAGCTATTTCTTTTTTTTTTTTCAACGTTTATTTATTTTTGGGACAGAGAGAGACAGAGCATGAACGGGGGAGGGGCAGAGAGAGAGGGAGACACAGAATCGGAAACGGGCTCCAGGCTCTGAGCCATCAGCCCAGAGCCTGACGCGGGGCTTGAACTCACGGACCGCGAGATCGTGACCTGGCTGAAGTCGGACGCTTAACCAACTGCGCCACCCAGGTGCCCCATCTTTCAGAGCTATTTCTTAAATAACAACCATTTGCCTTCACTAGCATAAGTTTTTCTACTTTTGTGCCATAAACTTACTGAAATACCATAAAAATTTTAGGTTAGGGCTTAGTCAAGGGAAGGTACTATGCCTCACAATGTATCTGGATGTTGCCTTGCTATGGTTGGTTTATTTGGCTGGAGTTCGTTATTCACAGCTCATTGTTTTGTTCTCTTGTCCAGCCTTTTGAGAAACTTCATCAGACCCAACTTTAGTCCATTTCCAGTTTCTCTCACACAGAGCCCCATGCCTATCAAGGCTAGGTGTCTGTGTCCACATACAATTCTTAATATTTAAGAATCTTTCTGTGTAGCCTTTCGGGCCATAGAGTAGGAAAAAATATACCCAACCCTTTTGGGTTCTTTGGCGGGGCCTGTGAAATAAGCAGACAAAAGACAGATTAATAAGAAAAACAGTTCACTAATACATGTATCATTCATACAAATAGAAGAACATAGTGATGATAGAACTTGAGGTTCTATCAAAAAGATAGAACCTGAGGTTTATATAGCTTCTTAACGAAGAACAATAAATTTGCGAGATGGCAAGACAAAGGAAAAGGCTTTAGGCTTTTAGAGGCAACAAACTTTCTAGGGGTGGGAAGGTAGATATATGAGGAAAATTCATGGAATATAAGGGTTATTTAGTAAGGTTTGTAATGTAGATTCTTTTTAGTCTTATTAGCCTGTTTTGGGGCTAAAAAGGGTCTAGAATTATCTCCTGGTGATTAAGAGTTCTGCCCTTACTGGTAGGGAAATAGAGATACACCTTTGTAAATTTATGTCCTGCTTTTAGGCAGATATTAGGGGGGCAGAGAGCTTTTCTCATATCTCCTTCTTCTCAGTTGCCTTCTGCTCAAAGTAATCCTTATACCAAAGTGACATTTTTTTGGGGGGTGGAATATTCTAATACCCTCCAAGGGCCCTCCGTGGTGCAGAGTATTATCATGACTTCCTAGGTAGTATGGCTAGAGTCCACAAGTCAGCTTAAGTGATTTTTATCTCTGACTTAGGCCCAAATTTACTCTCACGTATAATCTTATGTCCTAACTAGATGGAAAGCCCCTGTATATAGGGCATTAATTTTATACTGTTTAATACTTTGCATTTTCTATAGCACTGAGCATATCTTGCTAATTGTTTTATGTATGGAAATTAATTGAATAGTTATGTTCTTAAGTCTCCAAAGAATGAAAAATCTGTGTGTGCACTTTGAAAGACTTGGTATTGAATGATCCAGTAGGCTCATCTTCAACTATTACTTATTTATTTTATAAATATATTGCTATAATGCCTGGATATACCTCATTCATTGCATGTACTACATTCTATTGTAATTATCTGTGTATGTAACCTTCCCCACCAGAATGAGAATATACTGAAAATAGGAATTTGGTAAAATTCACCATCAAATCACTGCAGCTAATGCCGTGTCTGGTACTTTGTAAATGCTTATTGAATAAATAGATAACTGAATAAATGAATTAGTATATATTAATGAATGTTTATAGCCTTTTTATTGCTATAAAACATTGAAGACTTATTTGTCCTTACCTTTGATACTCCATAAACTATTATACTATTTAAATTATTATATTTTAGTGCTCATTTTTGTTTTTTAAGTGCAAATAGTGAGCACTCATATTAAATAGGATTACTTTTTAATGACTCTATCCTTTTGGGATACTTACTGCTTTCATAGAAGATTGGTTTACTATAAAAAAATATTCTATAGATCATCTGGAACCAACCCAATAATATTCTAAACAGCATAGTAATTCAAAGTTACAGATTTGAATTTGAACAAGCTACTGGTATATTTGTAGAATATATATGTATATATATATATTAAATACTAAAAATAGTTTTAATTTTCGTGTTTTTAAGACTTTTTTCTTTTTTAAAAAATACTCTCTTAATGTTTATTTATTTTTGAGAGAGAGACACAGAACATGAATACAGGAAGGGTAGAGAGAGAGGGAGACACAGACTCTGAAGCAGGCTCCAGGCTCTGAACTCTCAGCACAGAGCCCAACACAGGGCTCAAACTAATAGCAAGATCATGACCTGAGCTGAAGTCGGAAGCTTAACTGACTGAGCCACCCAGGTTCCCCTTAAGATTTTTTTTTTCCTTAGGAATTCATTGGATTGTTAGATAATTCAGCTAAGTACTCTAACAAACTTAAAAGTGTTGGAATTGCTTTTAACCAATTATCTATTTGTTTTCCAATGTGTATATTTATTTTCACACCACTTGCAACTATTTCTACTGCTATCCATTTAATATTGTATCATACATGTAAAAGTTGGATGTTCTCACACCCATATAATATGAAAATACTCTTAGAAAAGGTGCTTATTCCTTTAATACTGATCAATATAGACATGTTGCATTTTTAAAGATTAATAATTTTTCCACAAATGCTGCTTCTTCTTTTTTTTTTTTTTTCCAGTACTTCTGAAATCCCTCAGTTCCGGCTACCATATGATGCAGTGCATTTTGAGATTGAGCTTATGAAGGACCTTGGTGTAAAGGTAAATGAAAAACATAACACATGTGTATTGCTCAAAGAGTAAGGAGTAAGCTCTACACTAAAGATTAACAGCAAAATGTCACACATTTTAGGAAAGAACAATTAAAAGCTACACCAGGCAGAAGCAGAAAGATGCTTCTCCTTGCTTAGGGCATTTGTCTGTCTACTGTCTGAATGCCACTAGCCTGGAAAAGGGCAATCAATAGTTCTCATCTGGCACGCCTGCATGTGATTAATTGTCTGTAAGAAACAAATTCCTAAATTGCTTTAGGGGTTCACTGCAGCTAATAGAAGGATTTGGTTTCTTTAATCACATTTTTTTCATGCAAGTTGTGTGCACTCTGAAACATTTGTATTTCACAATTTGGAACATAATCTTGCAGAGGTTTATTTTATTTATTATATGCATCGTGTCAGTAGTGTTAATGTGATAATCCTCTCTTATCATAAGCAGCAAATCAGCGGTGTAGAAAGCAACAGCTTTGTATTTTTCATTGTTTTGTGAGATAAACCTTGTTCTTTTAAAGATGGTCAAAAGTTAACATATTTGTACTTTCAGAATTTGGCTTTAGATATTCCTATTCTTTTCTATTAATTAGGAGTATTATACCCTGGCTCTTCACTGGAACATATTGCTATTTTTTGTTTCAAACTATTAATTTTACATAATAGATGTACACAATATATTAATAAAGTATTGAGATTTACGTAAAACATTCTGTAAGTGCATGCAAAAGATATTTTGAAAAATGATTAAGAAACTATTTGTAGCTCTTGCATTTAGAAATAAAAATTAGGGGTGCCTGGGTGGCGCAGTCGGTTAAGCGTCCGACTTCAGCCAGGTCACGATCTCGCGATCCGTGAGTTCGAGCCCCGCGTCGGGCTCTGGGCTGATGGCTCAGAGCCTGGAGCCTGCTTCCGATTCTGTGTCTCCCTCTCTCTCTGCCCCTCCCCCGTTCATGCTCTGTCTCTCTGCCAAAAATAAATAAACGTTGAAAAAAATTAAAAAAAAAAAAGAAATAAAAATTAAAGTAATCAAAAGGGGAAATCCTCAAAACAATATTTTGTGCTTTTACACTTTATTTGGCAGAAAGCATTTATACATAATCACTGAACAAGAAATCTTATAGCAAGTACACATAACAGATGTGCACAACTTTATGAAAGCTCAGCGTTCAAAACTAGTGTTGTTCAAAATAGATCATTTAAAGATGATTATTTGTTTTTTAAAAATGTATTCTGAATAGTTCTTTAAATGTCTCTCATTCTGAATACAGACTCTTAGCTAAATCTCATTAAATAAGGAAAATATTATTTATTGGGACTTCAAACTAATGTATCAGGTGTAAACTAATATATTAGGTGTTAGTAGCAATTGAAGATGAATCAGAAATTAATTTAAAGCACTTCTAAATTTATCTTATAAGTAATTGCAAAATTCCATTCAGTGTTTGCAGTACCAGATATATTGCATAAATTAGAGCATACCCATTACTCTCATTAGGAAACCCATCAAGGACATAGTAGCAGTGAATGTACTGAGTGCCAGAAAAATATATATTTTAGCAGTAGTCCTGCAACTTTCTACTTTTATAGTCAGATAACTTTGACAAAGTCAATTAACATCCCTAGATTTGGTCAATATCTGTTGAAAGGTAAAAGTGTGTACTACCATTTGTATAAGATACAAACTTATCAGGCCATCTATACAGAGGATATCTCTGGAAAAATAGAAGATTCTGATAGCGTAAGGTTGCTTTGGAAAGGTATGGGAAGTATTTTTTACCATTTTGTAGGTTCGAATTTTAAACTCTGTGACTTTATTATATTATCAATAAAAAATTAAAGCCTAAATGAAACAAGAAGTTAATACTGTTTTGCCCACCTCTCATGTTGTTTTAAAATG
Organism: Herpailurus yagouaroundi; assembly: GCF_014898765.1. Taxonomy (NCBI): domain Eukaryota; kingdom Metazoa; phylum Chordata; class Mammalia; order Carnivora; family Felidae; genus Herpailurus; species Herpailurus yagouaroundi. The sequence continues at coordinate 83,896,037 of NW_024412388.1, read as the reverse complement.
AGACATTTCAAATATTCAAACTTTCTTTGTAAACAGTAAATTGTATGTATAATTCTGAGGAGACACAGCAATGAGATTCTTTTTCAGCTTTCAGGACTTATATCCACTGATAGGATGCTTGCAACTTTTCTAGCTTATCAACTTTAGCCATAAGAGGATACATTTTTTAAAAAGTGCTCTACACTTGTTACCTCTTTTTTCTCCTCACCAGATTCTTATTAACCTGCCTTCTGTTTGTACTTCTCAACTAACATTTTATATTTTAAAGTCAACAATAATTTCCTGTCAATGAAATGAAGTTTGCTCTAAGTTCATACTGTTTGAACTCCTATGCAGCACTCATGTACGTGTGTGTGTCTGTGTGTATGATGTGTATGTATGTATGTATTTTTAGCTTTCATGATCTAGCATTATCTTGGTTATTATTCAGTTTTTCTTTTTTTTTCTTTCTAATAGATTTGTTTCATTTATTCAACAAATAATTATGAGAATTTACTTTTGCCAAGTAGTATGATAAATACTAGTCTAGAACCATCCTTTCAAATTCCACACCTATATTCTTAGTAGTTTAATGAATACATCTATCATCCAAATAGCATACTCATCATACCCAAAACTAAGTTTAATTCATCTTTACTCCCAACTACATTCTTAGTTCAATTTCCTGTTGAATAATTTTAATTTATTTTATATCTAATAGCTTGATAGATTGGTTCTTCTTAATTTTAAATTGAAAAAATTTCAATTTAAAAAATTTTGCAGCCAGACATTGTCACAAGAAAATAAAGAGACTTTTTGTCTGCTCTCTATTTATACATTATATATTTTTCTTCCACTGTTTCATTGGCTGGAATCTCTAGTATGTTATAAAAGAGTGATAATACATGGCATTGTTTTTTATCTTTGATATAACATTTTTAATCATATTGAGCACATTTTTCTAGATTTAGAATATTAAATGTTATTTTTTTATTTTAATGGGGAGGGTGTGTTAAATTTTCAAAATGCCCCTTTAAAAAACTTATGCTCAGTTAACATTGAATTATATAAACCTTTATAAATCTGGATGATATCCAGTTTTGCATTGTTTTATTACATGTGTACGTCTACATTTGCTCTGTTAGTCTTTTTCCTTTTTCCTGCATTTATTTATGTAATCAACATTAAAACTGGAAATAGATCAGGGAATAGTCAAATACCCTTGCTGTCCTTGCAGAGTTTCAAATCTACTGAAAGCCTGTTTATGTTTTGCTTTACTTATTTGTGTTTGTTATCTTTGTGAGTTTTTGGTAATAGAGTTATATTAGGCTTATAACAATAAATTTCCTAGCATTTCATTATTTTCTTGTTGCTGAGAGTATTGTCTTGAGACAAGTATTTTACTGAATTTGAAAATTTTACCATTCTGGGGGCGCCTGGGTGGCGCAGTCGGTTAAGCGTCCGACTTCAGCCAGGTCACGATCTCGCGGTCCGTGAGTTCGAGCCCCGCGTCGGGCTCTGGGCTGATGGCTCAGAGCCTGGAGCCTGCTTCCGATTCTGTGTCTCCCTCTCTCTCTCTCTGCCCCTCCCCCGTTCATGCTCTGTCTCTCTCTATCCCAAGAATAAATAAACGTTGAAAAAAAAATTTAAAAAAGAAAATTTTACCATTCTGACCTCAAGCCTTTTTATGAGAAATAGAACTTTGGCTTTTTTTTTTTTTTTTTTAATAGTTATCAGTCTTTTCACCTATTTAATTCTCTGTCAATTTGGCCAATATATATTTTCCTAGAAAAATTTATTTCATTGAGACTTTTGAGTTAATTACCATACATTTAAACATGTTATCCCCTATACAATAAAAAGTATCTCATCTGTACCCGGGATTATACATTGTATTTTCTTAACTTTTTTATTGATAAAAGTGGGTAGTGGTTTTCCAGTTAATGTATTCTTTACAGGAACCAGCTCTTAGTTTTATATTTTCTTATTATCTAATTGCTGACTTTATTCTTTCCTCATGCTATTCTTATACTTATTATTCTTTTTTAATGTCTTGAGTTGTATACTTTTCTTTTTTCTAGGATTAATACTGAAACAATTTTAAATTATTAATTTCTCTTTGAATAAACTTGTCAGAATCTGTACGTTTACATTAGTATTATTAGTGTTATTTTTCTTCAGTAGTTATAGTTTTGATTGTTTTTTCCTTTTCATAGAATTGTTTAGGATAATATTTTTATTTGCTCATATATTCTTGTGATAGAATTCAAGGTTTTGTTTTTCACTTTACTTATAAGCAGAATATACAGTTTTTAATTTCTTAAATATATTCAGTTGATTTCACATCAAAGGATCCTTCTATTATAATAAAATTATTCATTCCTTAGAAGAAGTAGCCTTTTAGGCGTGCCCAGGTGGGTCAGTTGGTTAAGTGTCCAACTTCCACTCAGGTCATGATCTCACAGTTCATGAGTTCGAGCCCTGCATCAGGCTTTATGCTAACAGCTCAGAGCTTGGAGCTTGCTTTGGATTTTGTGTCTCCTTCTCTCTGCCCCTCCGCTGCTCCTGCTTGTGTCTCTCTCTCCCTGTCTCAAAATAAATACACATTTAAAAAAATTTTTTTAAAAGAAGAAGTAGCCTTTTAGCTGTTATATTTTTATAAAATCTCTTTATTTCCCTTCCCTGTTCCTCTGTTTTTAGTTGTGGGGGTGGGAATGGGCTAAATGGGTAAGGGGCACGAAGGAATCTACTCCTGAAATCATTGTTGCACTATATGCTAACTAATTTGGATGTAAATTTAAAAAAATAAATAAAACAAGTTAATAAAAAAAATCTCTTTATTTTATAATAAGAAATTTACTTAGACCACAGCAGATTATTTTTAACCCTTGGGAGACTTTAACAAAGTCTCATGATATTTGTGTCAATGTCACTAACTTTTTAAATACTCTTTGTTTTGCAATTGAGATTAGGTGGATATAAATATTTTTGCTTCAGGGGCGCCTGGGTGGCGCAGTCGGTTAAGCGTCCGACTTCAGCCAGGTCACGATCTCGCGGTCCGTGAGTTCGAGCCCCGCGTCAGGCTCTGGGCTGATGGCTCAGAGCCTGGAGCCTGTTTCCGATTCTGTGTCTCCCTCTCTCTCTGCCCCTCCCCCGTTCATGCTCTGTCTCTGTCTGTCCCAAAAATAAATAAACGTTGAAAAAAAATTTAAAAAAATAAATATATATTTTTGTTTCAGTCTTCATAATATTTCTAATGACTTCATTTTTAAAAGCAAAAATGTAAATCTGCATGAAATCTTATATTTTTCTAAATATCTTTATATGCTATTTCTCAAAATATTTTGATAGAATTCTTTATTGATTAAACTTAACTTGTAATTATTAAGCATGTCTTCTGCTTCATAATTTGAGTAAAAATACCTAAGATCTCATTTTTGATAACCTCTCTACATCATCTTCTTTTTTATTATACTTATTGGAAGCATTTCCATTATTATAGAATGTTATTGGAAAACTAATATAAAAACATATCGTAACACTACTGGAGGACAGAATATATTTATTAATAGCTGACAAAATAGTTTTTGTGTCTGAAGAAAGCCTAATATTATTTTTAAATTCCTTCATCTGATCTCCTGTCTTAGGGATTCTGGAAATATTTTATCTATTTAGCCAAATATTCTATCAGAAATGTGAAGAGCGTGTTTGTTGTAATCTGTATTTTTTAATAATGGGTATCATATATTTCATTTGAAGAAAGAGTTCCACTCCAGAAAAAAGTTGTTAACCTATTTACATTACAAATATTATTATATATGAAGATGTATTATAGATGTAAAGAAAGTTTCATGATGTCCCAAAGGGGATATTAGATGGAACTTTGGCTCATGGCTTATATTTAGCCCATATATTGGAATAGTAATAATTCTTATGCTGAGCTTGTAGTGGAGTAAATTTTCTTCTGATTTTAACTAAGAAGCTTGAGTACTTAGTCCTAAATTACTAAAGCCACTAGAGGAAGGTACCATATGTGTTATAATTCATATTAAGAAAATCAAGATGAAAAAATATTACATATACAAAAGTACAGAGGACTAAAGGAACAAAAACACAAGCAAAATGCTCACCATGTGATTTTTGTTCTAGCATCATATCTATTTAACAAATAATGTTAGGATTTCATAGTTTATCAGCCATAGGAATGTTTTTGATGTTTGTAGTTGTCTCATAATAACTAGTTTTAGTTATGTGTTATATCTCTGAACCCAATTTCCCAATGCATAACATAAACAAAATTTTAACCTTTTTTTGTCAGAGTCCTTCTCCTTGTTCTTTCTTAGAGTTAATTATTGATTGGATAACAAATGTTTGGGAGTCTAAGGCTTTTAGAAAAGGGAAATTTGACTGGAGTTCCCAGCACAGACAGAAAAGAGTCCTGGTGCCTGACACTCCACTCAATGTTGCCATTATTGCTTTGTCTCATTTCCATCATGGAGCTACTTCCTAATGATGGCTATTATCCATCTTTCTCACAATGTCTGTCCACAGTATAGTAAAGTCTTCCTGGTCCCAGTTCTAGTGTATTAATACCAAGAATCAAGCTACTTGTCTTTCCAGTTTTCAATACACAAACGTATAATTCATTTTTTTTTTCTTCCCCAGTTGCATACATTGCCTGCTAAGCTGGAAACAGACTCTAGAAATATGAAATGTCTTTACATCTTTTCTGTACATTATAAACTCAGACATGTTCACTCTACTAGAGTGGAAGGATTGGGATGTCTTTATTATCATTTGATAAAGCATGTAGTAACACTACTAAACTAAATTGTTGTGCCCATACACGCACCACCTCAGGAGGGATGGGGGTATTTCTTGAATCTTTTTGCTGAGGCAGTGGATAAACTAAACTTAAAGTCAGGTATTCTGAGGATCACTTCCACTAATTAACCCATTGGCAGGGCATTCCACTGCTCAACTTTGGAAACTGCATTCTCATTCTATTTGCTAAAACTCAATTTAGAATGTTTGGACCTATAGATTTCTTTTATGTCTAGCCTTTATTATATACCGGTATTAAGGTTATGTATTTCATAAAATAAACAGTAGAACTTTCTTTATGATCAGAAATAGTTTAATAAAATAAAAAAAATCTATTCTTTAAAAATTAGCATAAATTGAAATTTGGAAATCTCACTTTGGATACATTGAGTAGTATCTAATGCTACTAATTCTAATGCCAGTTAACACTATTAGATACTATAAGCATCTTTAATATTATATATTTACTTGATGTTTTAATTCTTTCTGTGGTATTTGATATCTTCCAGAGTTCTGAATGTTCGTTTTTAATCTCACTTTTGCTGTCCTCAGCTTAGAAACTTTCAGTTATTCCGTCTCCCAATATAAAAATAGAATTAGTATTTTAGGAAAACAAAAATGATCCTTTATGATACAATCTCAGACATCTTCTCCCCCTACTTTCTCTTTCTTTTTTATGCTTTACCCTTTGTATTCCAGAAACACTACATTTCAGTAGGTCTTCACATGAGATGTGTTGTTCTGTGCCTTTGAAGATGGTGCCAGTTCTACCCGTCATTCTCCTTTTACTTCAGAATCATCAGGGCATAACCGTTACTCCTGCTGGCTCTGCAGTTGGACTATAGATGTAACTTTGATGAAGGTTGTCTAAGCCCTCTTATTCCTTGGTTTCATAATCTAAAATGAGGATACTGATATCACTTCATAGGGGTTCTTGTGAGGATTAAATGAGCCCATATATGCAGTGTTTAGAAGAGAGCCTTGCACTTAGTTAAGTATTCTGTGCAGGTTATTTTCAAGTACTGTTTCATACATAAAATTTGTTCTCCCTCCATGACTCAGTTTAGAGGCTTTTGTTTTTAGGAACATGCTATCTTCAGAACCCAAAGAAGCCTACCAGGAATGGTGCTTCCATCTCTATGGTGGTAAATGAAAGCAAAATTGCAGCAAAATATTTTATTTTAGGGAGGATATACTGCCACATACCTGACAAGACCTCTAAACTTCACTCAAGTGGCTAGTCCTTGATCTTCTTAGGGTTCATTGTTGGCCCTCTGCAGGGCATGTGTCTTAACAAAGTCTCCAGCATACTAGCCACCTGTTACTCATGCTGTCCAATCTGCATGGTGTTCTTAATGTAGTGGATCACTGTGATGTTCTGTGGGGTGACCAGATAGTTTCAGATTACATATATTATTACAGTACAGAGTCGACATGTTCCAGAGGCAAAACTGTAAATGAATATTCTTATCTTTCCTCTGTGAATGTGAATTGTTTCTGATTCCTTTTTCTCAGCAGCAGGATGGAAAAGTATACCACATGCAGGGTACCTGTGGCCTTGTTAGTCTGCTTTAGCAATAATACCACACCTATCACAGAAACTGTATTCAGGGGTACTCTTTGGTTGAGCCTCCAGTAGTTTACAATTATTCTCTAGGAATCATCTAGCCTCTGCTGAGACCAGACTGGTGAATTACACAGAAATATAACATGGATCACCACAATCTCTCCCCATCCTACCCACCACCAGTATATGGTAGTGTGTTTGATTTACTCTCGACTGGGGTTTCAGAAGTTCTCTGTCCTTCCCAATTATTGTAGCTCTTACTTCACAGACCAGTGAGCCAATGTGGGGATAACTTCAACTAACAAGTATAGCAGTTTTGCTTATGCAGCTGAAGACTAGGGGAATAATCACTACCTGGGGCTGTGATCTCAGTGGTCTGTGAGCCAGAATTCAACCAGGCTCCATCTTTTACCTTGTCCCTGTAGTCCATACTCTTGTATCCCTAGCTATCAAGGTCAGTGAAGGATCTGTGTCCAGTGTCCTTGAAATGTGTGATTATTCCCCTTTCCCCAGTGTACAGTACTTACATAAATGGCCATAGATCCCTTTAGAGAAGGACTAAGGGAATCATTATAGTATTAATTTGGCAGGATGTTACAGGTCCTTCTTCCTAGGGACTTGGCCACCTTCTGCAGTCAGTAGGTTCCGGATCTGAAAATTGGCTCATGACTGGGTACTGAACAGGTTATTGTGACTTTTAATAGGGATGACTACCCTCTGCCTCCCAGATTTATTCACCTTCCCTGGACCATGTCCCCTATCAAAATTCTATCTATTATTTTAAAAAGCTCTATGCAAATTCTGTTACCTGTATTCTCATCCTGCTAACTTAGCCAGAGTGAATCTCTCTATCCTCCAAATTCCTGTAAACATGTGCTAATCACACTCTGTTTTATGTTACATTTATTTATGTATATCTTCTGCACAGATCCTGATTATACATTGAGGCAGGAACTGTGTTCATTTATCATTTTATTCTTTAAAGTGCCTCACATAGTGCCTTGAATGTATTAATCAAGCTATGAAAGTTTACTGATGTGATTTTAAATACACTAGTGTTTCTTCTGCTACTTTATTGAAAGACTTTTGCATTTAGTCCTTTTTTTTAAAAAAATTGTTTTTTCAACGTTTATTTATTTTTGGGACAGAGCGAGACAGAGCATGAACGGGGGAGGGGCAGAGAGAGAGAGGGAGACACGGAATCGGAAACAGGCTCCAGGCTCTGAGCCATCAGCCCAGAGCCCGACGCGGGGCTCGAACTCACGGACCGCGAGATCGTGACCTGGCTGAAGTCGGACGCTTAACCGACTACGCCACCCAGGCGCCCCTGCATTTAGTCCTTTTAAGTAAGACATGTTAGTGTTCTATTTGTATACTGTTTTGTACATGTAAGCCTATATACTAAAAGACAAAAATATGTCTACATGTATATGAAATTTTATATATCGATTTTCTGTTCCTTTTGATGTTAAAGTTAAGGTTTTAATTAATCAAATGCCAAAACATCATTACTGAAATATTGTTTCTTATAGATAATTTGTGGCAAAAGCCTGTCAGTGGATGAAATGACTCTTAGTACTTTGAAAGAAGAAGGGTACAAAGCTGCTTTCATTGGAATAGGTGAGTAGTTTGCTTTTAAATATTTTTCTTTGTAATTTAAAAAAAAAATCCTGACAATGTTCAGAATAACTGCCTGCAGACATTTCCATGATAGAAGTTATATCTGTTCAGAGAGCAGACAGGAATGAGTGGCTGAAGAAAGTTTTCTATGTATAACTAACTGTGTTGTCTCACCTTTATTATGGATAGACTTTGGCAAGACCATTTTTAAATTTCCTGTTTCTCTCCCTATGTCATCATCATCAGTGAACATCTCTAAGACACAAAATATCTTTCAGTCATGCCATGGAAGCTTAGAATTTGGGCTAAAAGGTGTCTAGATGCTGTGGCTTTCTTAAGATAAAATAAATCGGCTAAATAGATAATAAAGGACAGAATTGGCTCAGGTTTTGTTTGTTCTATTCATTTTTTTTTTTTTGAAAATTTCCTAAAGAATTTTCATATTTAGCTGAAAGTTTAAACATGTTTAATGATACATCTGGAAGTCACATACCTGCTAAGGTATTTCATGTGTATCATGGTTGTATATTTTGTCTACATATTCCATGGAGATTGTTTTCTAACATTTTTTTCCATCCACTTATTATTTTACTGAGAGACCAGAGAGAACAAAGAGTTGATTTAACTTAGTCTTTGTCTCATAAACTGTGTTCATTCTCTCATATGATCATACTGGGGACAGTTACAGCATACAAACTGAGTAACTCCATATTCCTGTCTTTCAGTTTGTCTTTCCTGCAGTTCCCAGTCCTTAAATGTGAATAGCTAAGAAATAAATCTATATGAGATGAAAACTTTTCCTCCTCTTTAAGTGATCACACATTGGATTACTTTTGTTTTGGAGCTGTCCTTATTCATAGTGTTTCTGGAGTGAAATTATCAGGAATGCTTCTTAGCCTACTACATTTTTCTTATCAGGATGCCATGTATTCTCTTACTAGGTAATTGCCACCAAGTCTAAGACCATCTCTGTCACTTCCTTTATTTAGATGAAAACCTATGGAGAGGAAAATAAATTTTTGCCATCATTTCTAGCTTCTAAGTGTCTTGAACCTCCTTCCTTTCAGAAACTTGAGTTCAACTGTCATCGCTATTTCTCTATATTATCTTCATAAGTACAATAATCACTGTGTGGATCAAGAACAGGAAGGAGAAGATGTGTGATATTTTCATAGGTTTCCTTTTGAGAGGCACTAAACCAACTTTGGTTTTACTCTCAACATTACATTTGTATGTTAAATTAACATACAAGAAATAACATAAATAAATAAGTCAAGCGTTTATGAAGTACACTCTAATACCAACAATTTGGATCAGCAAGTTGTTACTTTCAACAAGTACAGGTTCAAAAATGCTTGGTGAATAATAAATGGAAAATTTAGTAAGGCAAAAGGTATGAAATATTGGTGATGTTTTCAAATAGTTATTTGAAATTCACCATTGCAGCTTCCTACAGCAGGTGTGCATAAAAGATGGGTTTCCCATTAATGGAGTAGTATATGCTATTGCAGTTTTGTGTATCTCTACAAATGTTGTCTACAAAGAATCTGTATTGGAGAGATGGGCCAAATAAATAACTAATACATTGAAATATCTCCAAATTAATTGCATAATAAGCAAATTATAACAAAACTTTGGAATAATTAAATGGTTTATCACTCTGAGTAGTTTAGCCAGAGCAGTATCTTCCATCTGTTAGAATCAACAATGTTTTTTAGTTTTTTTAAGTTTCATTCCATTAAATCCCCTTACATATGTTACTTGATAATGCCACATCCGTTCACAATACTCCATTTCACTCCGCACCGAGGTGTGAATACTGCATTTAAAATGTGGAGTCCTTTCATATTTATGTTGCTGTGCATTTTCATGCTGGGAAGTGAATCTTTTGACATTTTGGTGTAGTGATGTGTAGAATGCAGTTATGTTCTATTTCAGTATTTTATACGAAATATATACAAGGAAGTTTCATCTTGTCAAAAAAAAAAAAGCTTCTGTCTATAGAAGACAAGTAGCGTTACCTCCAGGAGTTGTTTATTTGACACTTTTGATTGCCAAGTTGGGAATTTATGACCTTTCTATTACCATATAACTGCCTGTTACTTGGACAGCCTCACATCCTTACATGCTTTTGTTCATTAACCATGCTTCTATATTGTGATTAAACTTCATTCACTTACTTTACCTTTTCCCACTCAGTTTGGAGAAGTCAATTTTGGAATAGGACTCCTATATTATTTAGAATATAGGTTTGGCCACTTTAAGAAGGGAAAATGAGACTTAAACTAGGTACATGTTTATCCTCCCTCATCTAACAGTGTGAACCATCCTCAACACTTGACTTCCATCTTTCATCAGTTGGTATACACTCTGCCCACATTCCTGCTAACAAAAATGGAAAGTAAGGAAGGGAACTCCTTTCCTTTGAAGTTTATGACCCAGCAATTGCACATAGCACTTTTGTTTTTACTTCGTTGTCCACAACCTGGTCACATAAACATACTTAACAGCAGGGGCGCCTGGGTGGCTCAGTCAGTTAAGCGTCCAACTTTGGCTCAGGTCATGATTTCACGGTTCATGGGTTCGAGCCCTGCATTGGGCTCTGTGCTGACAGCTCAGAGCCTGGAGCCTGCTTTGGATTCTGTGTCTCCCTGTCTCTCTGCTCCTCCCCCACTCATGCACTGTGTCTCTCTCAAAAATTAAAAAAAAAAACATTAAAAAAAAATTTTTAACAGACTTAACAGCAGAGGACGCTGGGAAATATAGCCTCTAGCTGGGCGGACATAAGCCCCCATTAAATTTCTATTACTACAGACAAGGGGGGTGATAAATATATGGAGGGAAAAGAAATAATGGTCTCTCAGCCATAGGTGTGCATCATCATTGTATTTGACACATGGATACCTTACTGAGAGAGATTAGTAAAGCAGTGAATAGCAAAGCATTCACTCTTTGAACTTACTGCTTACATATTGGTTACATAGGTCATTAATGAAAATGGAGTATATTCTCTTTCTGTAGTTGGGAATACTATTTATAGATCTTCTATATTTATAAATACTATCCATTCTATATTAGTTTGTCTAAAAGAAAAAAAAAGTCTTACTTTGTATTAAATATGACTCATCAGGACAGCTTAGTAAATCCAATGCATTAACAAAAGTATATTCTCATGTTTCCTGATTTTTAACAATACGTATGATATTGCTGTTGAAAAGTTGCTCACTTTTAGGTTTTTCCCTAACTAATGTTAACAGAGTCCATTAAAGAAAACATCACAGTGAATGTACATTATTGTGACACATATCTTTTTACCCATGGCAGATTTAGTTTCTTCTAAGTGAAATAAAGATAAGTGATTTAAAGCTCTGTGCCTTTATCCAACTGTATTGAATTATTTTGGGACAATTGGGATTTTTTTTAAAAGACTCTAAAATTTTGCTATTTTTTTTTAAATAAAAGCACTTGCAGAGTGTGTTACTATCAATGTTCAGAAAGAGTTAGAACATCCACTATGCAAGTGTTTTTCAAAGTATTAGTGATTCTCTTTGGTTGGTATTAAAATCAATATAATGGATTACAGCCATCATTTTTTTTTTTTTATTTTACAAAATTGAACACAAAAGAATAGAAAATATCAAAGCGTGTTGCTCATGGTTAGGGTAAATGTTATTTTGTGAAAAATATTTTCAGTTTTGTGTGTATTTGTTTTTGGTTTGCATACTTGCACATGCACCCTGCATATTATTAAAAAAAATGTATTTTGGGGGCATCTGGGTGGCTCGGTTGGTTAAGTGTCCAACTTCAGCTCAGGTCATGGTCTCATGGTTCGTGAGTTCAAGCCCTGCATGTCGAGCCTGCTTCAGATTCTGTATTTTTAAAATGTGGCTTAATAGTCATTATTTGAAATCCACTGTTGTATGTTGTAAAGACCCTGAAATACTTATCCTATAGCATGACCAGCACCTATCAATAAATAACTGATGAGTGAATTAAATAAATATTTAATGACTGCAATGTTCTAGGCACTGTGCTAAGGAATTAAAAATGCAAAGAGGGGTGCCTGGGTGGCTTAGTCAGTTGAGTGTCCAACTTTGGCTCAGGTCATGATCTGGCATTCGTGAGTTCCAGCCCCGTGTGGGGCTCTGTGCTGACAGCTCAGAGCCTGCAGCCTGCTTCAGATTCTGTGTCTCCGTCTCTGTTTCTCTGTCCCTTACCCACTCGTGCTCTTGCTATCTCTCTCAAAAATAAATATTAAAAAAGTACATAAATAAAAACAAAATCATATTCTGCTTTTAGCTTGATTTTAATTTCAATCAGGAAAGTTATGAGATTAAAAAACAATAGTATCATATAATTTGAGGAGTGAGATGTGGTCAGAGTGGGTTGGACATGAGCATAATTTTTTATTATTGTTGTTTTTAAGTTCTTTGGCTGATTATATTCTAGAGTCAGGTTTAAAAACAACTGTTTTAGAAGACTGAAGAGTTGAACCTTTATCCTTTGCTTCAGAAGAGCCCATTTGCTTTCCCTTTTGCAGTAATTTTCCTGTGGTAGTCTCACAAAACATAGCAGTGGTAAAAAAAAGATTAAACAAACATGTAAGGGAAAGAACATCCAATAAGGCACCCTCAAATAAATGGGTAAACTTTGTATATTCTTCTGATGAGAGTTTTCTTTTTTCCTGAATTTTTGTTTTAAATACTTTGGAGAGAGAAGGGATTGCAGAGGAAATAGCAGTAAAATCCATTATTGCAGTCATAATAGACACAAAGGGAGCAGGAACTGCAGGAAGATATTATAGAGATAAATAGTCACTGTCTCACCACCAGATGCTTAATTTGTGTCTACCTCAAAGATTTCTCTTGAATTCATTTCTTGCTATACCATTCCCCGCCATTAACTATACTGGACCACTGCTGTAGCCTTCAAACCAGTTTCCCCGGGCATCATGATCTCTACAACAGAAGTAGTGATCTTTCTAAAATTAGATCTCATGATGCAGTTTCCTCATTAAACACTCTCTCCTTTGCCATAGCTCCCTATATCCTTCAGGATAGAGGAAAAACTCCTTAAAATAAGACTTTCAAGGCTCTTTATGATTTGGTCAACAGTTTACGTCTCCAGTCACTTTGTTTCTTAAATTGTGTGTTTCGGCCATTTTGAACTGTTTCGGTTTTACCTCATCTAATTTTTTTTTTTTTTTCTCCTCAGTATTTGGAGAATATATGGTATTGGCTGGACCTACAACTGTCATTATTTTCACATTTAAGTCGTTAACCTACATGTCTTTTTTTCCACTTCATGTAGTAGTTTTCTAACGATCCACTTCCTACCTTCACTCTTTAGTCTGGATAAATGAAGCTGCTTCCTTACCCCAATCCCACACCATTGGGTTCTTGTTCCCTTTCCGGATGTACAGACTAGACTTTGTACTTTACTCTAGCACTTACTTCCTGTATTATAACTGATTAGGTGCATGTTTGTTTCAGCTACCGGGAGTCAAATTCTTGCAGTCTGTATATTCTGTCTGCCTTGCTGCAGTGCCTAGAAAAGTGCCTGGTGCAAAGTACGAACTCTGTAACAACTCTATGGATTTTTAGTGCAACTGTTTTAATTATTTGCCAAAATAAACTGATAGGATATTGAAACACGTTGGCAATTTAGTGGGTATTATAGCATTGACCAAACCTAGGGGATATTAGATTAAAATTGGTATTATACCATAAATGAAATAAGTAGGATTAGTGATATTGATGGTACTGATATTGGTAGTAGCAGTAATAGCTAAAATATTCCATGTTCAATTCTTTTTTTTCCCCTTCAATTTTTAATAGAGTCTATACCATAACTTTTACAATGCCCCTTGAGGTAGTTATTATTAACTTTATTTTATGGATAAGAAAATAAAGATTAAAAAAGATTAAAGAAAACTAGTAAGTACAACTGAACAGCGGAAAGTGGATTTTATAGAGAAGGTAGGAAAAATGTAACAAATGCAAACATCCATTTTTCAAAACTGTTAAGAGACACAGTGGCTGAAAGCCAACAAGTTATCTGATGACACCTGCCTACATTGAATTGTCCAATTTAAGGATCTTGAACATGTGACCTTATACTCTGGAAGAATTATTTCATGCACTTAGCCTCACTGTACTTTTCTCACTATTATCACCCATTGACTTTTTTTTTCCCAGTTACCATAAGAAAATATTTTTTTAAATATGATTCTCAAATATTTTAACAGCTGAAGAAAAGATAATTACAATTAAGAAAGTCTATTGAGAAATTGTGGTATTAAATTTGTTAACAAATTTAATACAATGTGGCCTTTAGTTAAATCTCTTGTGCCTTCTTAGAGCCAGAGTTCTTCTTTGTAAAAGCTATTCTTAATTAGCTTCTTAATCAGGAGTTTCTAAATTGTACATAATTATGTATACTTTCTATTTATTTAGCAGAAAATGGAATAAGGTTTTTAGACCACCCTCTTATGTCCACAGATAAAAACTGAAGTTGTTTAGGAATTGTGCACAGTTATGAGTAGATTACTTTAAAACAATAAACCTGACTTAATTTTAAGTAAAAAAAAAAAAAGTGTTACGAATATTTTGACAATCCACTTTTTAAAAAATTTGTAATATTGTCTAATCTAGTGTCACTTGTAAGTACTTGGGTATAATTGTGAGATGGCTCCCCAGAATTCAGAAATGAGAGAGATACAATTCCAGCTGAGAGTTCATTAAATCATCATTTAATGAGTTCAAGCAAAGCCCCCAGAAGGAGATAAAATAGATGTAGGGCAATTATTCTTTGATCATATTAACATATCTATATAGAAAGTGCATCTTAATCTGCAGAAGCAGGTGATAGGGACTGGTCAATTTTACAAGTATAGAAAGAAAGGAAAAAAAATAATCTGAGAAAATATTGGTGGTATCTCTTTAAAGACACGTGAATAAATGGGCCTGGAGTTCTTTGAGCCCCTATCATGAAGATATACAGATAGGTTTATTTTCTTTAAAATGTCCTTGTTCTGATTCCAAGTTCAGTAAGCTAGCCCTAATTCCTGAATAGTTTGATTGTATTAGGAGACAGTGCTGATCATGTCAGTAAGAGTAACCCTGGTCCCTATGATGGCTATCCTTGTTGCCCCACTCTGCTTCTCTTAGTAATATGGTGCTCTAATATGAAGCACTCTCCACCTCAGGTAACACTTCTTAAAAACAAGGTGTGAATGTCCGTTACTTTTA
Organism: Herpailurus yagouaroundi; assembly: GCF_014898765.1. Lineage (NCBI taxonomy): Eukaryota > Metazoa > Chordata > Mammalia > Carnivora > Felidae > Herpailurus > Herpailurus yagouaroundi. The sequence continues at coordinate 83,880,797 of NW_024412388.1, read as the reverse complement.
GTTGTTGTCGCTGCATTCAGAATAAGTCAAGTTCCTTTGTATGACTTTCAACAGGCTACAACAGCTGTCCAAATCTACCCCTTCAGCCTTGAAGCTACCACTTCATAGATCTGTCTTAGCCATCCCTCAAAAGTAACCTGAACTCTTCCATCATTATGTCTTGGCTTATAGTCTTGCCTTTACTAAGAAAATGTTTTAGTCTGTCTCCATGTGGTAAAGTCAGTACTTACAGTATTCATCTGAAATGCCACTTCTTACATAAGACATTCATACTCATCCTGCTGAAATAAATGTCTATTCTGTGTTCATACATAGCAAAATGTTTTATATGTCATTTATGGAACTAAATATAGTTTTCCTTTTATTATTTTTGGTTGTATGCATGTATCTATTCCCTTGCCCCCCACACAAACACACTATATTAAAAACCTATGAGAGTAGGGATTAGTTTTTTAAATTATTGTATTTTACAGGTTAGCACATTTTGTAACATGAATATAGTATAACATCAATAACATTTTTTGTTGTAAAATCATTAGAAGAATAAAAAGAAAAGAGAAACAAAGGAATAAATGAAAAACAATGTAATAACTTCTTGAGAAGAAGTTTGAAACTATATGATCATTTAGCTTCTTTTAAATTTGTGGATCTTTCCACGCATCTTCTTATAGCTTTGTCTTTTTTTTTTTTTTTTTACAAAATGCAAAGACATTTTGTGGTTTTGATTATTTAATCAAAGGCAATGAATTAAATTCTAAATGTTACAGTTCATGATATTCTACATTTATACTTTATGTGAAGTAATTTTTTTAGTTTTTTAAATGTTTATTTATTTTTGAGAGGGAGAGACAGAGCATAAGCTGGGGAGGGGCGGAGAGATTGGGGAGACACAGAATCCGAAGCAGGCTCCAGGCTCTGGGCTGTCAGCATAGATCCCAATGCATAGCTCAAACTTGTAGACCTCGAGATCATGACCTGAGCCAAAGTCAGACACTTAACCGACTGAGCCATCCAGATGCCCCTACATGAAGTATTAACACTGCTGTGTTAAATATTAGGTATTGCCTTTGAGCATTTTGGTAAAGGTAATGTTATTTGCTTGAAGGTGTTTAATAAGCATTTTATGATGAAGATGGTGATATAAGAAAATCCTTTTTTTTTTTCTGCTGGTAGAATTTCTGGAATATTGTAGTTTCTCCATAAAAATCAATTGTATTGTTGATTTAATGAATTAAAATAAACCTATTTCTCCCATATTACAGCAAAAAAGGAAATAATTCATTTAGCAAGAAGTTTATTTCAAAATATTCTATATGCCATGTTTTTTATTAAACATTTTTACTAGTATAAATTACATTTTAAAATATTGAACACTTTATCTTCTCTAGATTTCTTTTTATGGAGACATGGAGGAATTATTATTATATTTCTATATATGTATTTCATGGAATGAAAATATATTTCACTTACACTAGTTACTTAAAGAAGGAGAAAAAAAACCATGTTTTGTCAATTTCATTGTTCCAACACTATTGTTTTAAGTAGTTCCAATAACTTAATTAACACTTCGAAAGTAACTGAAAAAGGGTTGGGAAATTATTGGACTAACCCAAATGTTTTCTTTCAACTGCTGCTTATGGCTCCTGGTTACCTTTTTTTTTGTGACTAAAAATTATTAGTTGCACTTGGAAGGGGATATTATTGAACATACACTATGGACATCATGATGGTTTTTTGAAAAATGGTGTAATCATCCTGTAGATCTGGGTTGTCCTCTGGAAGTAAATGTTTATGTTGGAGAATAAACTTAGGATAATTAACCAGAAATCACTGAGGTAGTGGGTATTGCCATAGAAGAATTAAGGAACATCACAGTATACAACCTCTTTCCCCTACCCCCAAATTCAAGAAATTGAATCTGGAATTCATGACATTAAATACGTATGTACGATGCATCAGTGGTTTCTAATTAGAGCTAGGAGACATACTACTAGATAGCTTTATTCACACTACACACTGCACAGACCCGCTTATCTTACACTTTTGCAAATCACTGTATGCAAAACTTGGTAAAATAAGGGCCCCCATTACACACAAGGAATGAGGGATTAATAAGATAGGCATGAGAAATGATATGGAAATAGTGGAAGTTGATGCAAATTAGAAGAAATTAGGTATATTTCTACATATGCTTCAGATTTCTTTCTAGAAATAATCTTTCCAAAGAATAGGAGGGAGAAACTGTGCAGGTTAATTTTTGTGTCTTATTTATCACTTATTTTGCATTTATACACATTAGGCTATACCATCTTTGGTTAAGCAGTATTAGATCATATGGAATAATATTATTTTCACTGACATGTAAATAACACCTTCTTTGACATGAAATACTTAAAAGCAGTATGTTCTAAAGCAAGATAGTTGCTTTTAAGAGGAGACTTCATTAAGACATAGTATTTTAAGTGTAAATCAGTTTCAGAAGAAATTCAGTTGGAATTTATATCACATCAGTTTTTCTCGGGACCCTGCCTTTGAATTGTTTAAGGGACAGCTAGTGAATTCATGTTGTTCTAAATTCCCCAAGGCTCTATTGTATGACACAAATTTACTTAAATGAATAAATAGAAATCAGTGGGATAGAACCTAGTTTGGTTACATTACTCTTTCTCAATTTCTTAAACTTGTATTTCTTGGTAATATTATTTAAGTTATATAAGAAATTAATATATGGGAAGAACACTACTGTAATGATGATTAATTTACATTATTAACTCAAATAACATAACCCTTTAAAAGTAAATTATTAATTATATTTACTGTGGACATTTAAGAAAAAATATTTTAAACAAAATTTTGATTTATTTCCTTACCTCCAAATACGTAAGAAATCTTGATGTGTGTTATCATCTTCTGATTAACCATGCAGTGCTACCTGGTGTGCAGATGGAAAGAATATTACACATCAGAGGCTGTGTTCACACCCACCCCCCATACACAAATTTATATAGCAGTAAGTTAACAGATGTTCACTTTGCTTGTGTTACGGAGATAAATTGTGCATACAGCTCTTAATTCATAAATTAAATTTGGAGAAGATATTGGTACCTCAGTTAATCAGTCAAAGATTATGTGAATACATCCAGTTTAGTGGAAGAAAGACATATTTAACTGAAAAATTGCTTCCTTGGGTCTTTAAGTTCTTATTTTGTGTTTCTACTCTTTACTTTTGTATGTACACAGTATTTTGTTTGTTGAGGTTTAATATCTACATTTCACTGATAGATTAATCAGTGCTAGAATAGCATCATTTAAAACTGACTGCTATTTCACGTCTCTGTGGTTGTTTCCTTCTTACTGGGATAAAATAGCCTTTCTTTTGTCTTTTATGAAGACCATACTGTATTTAGGTGCTTTTCTACTATTCTTATCCTTTTAATCTTATGATCGGCTGATCATAGTTTAAACTATGTTGTTATATTCTACCATATGTGTATCTGTGTGCTAGGAATACTAGTTTGCAAAATAAATTTAAAAGGTTGTTATTTATTTAGAAAAATAATAAAATACTTTAATGCAAATAATTGCATACAAAATTTTGATTTTGTATCTTATTTTGATACAAAATAAGAATTTTTTATATATGAAATAATACATATAGTGGATTAATTTCTTAGAGAATTGGCTAAGTTCTTTGAATAAATTAGTTCTCACAAAGTAATTTTGGATTGATATTGCTGATACCTCCATTTCACATATGTATAAACTGTGGTAAGAGATGTTAAGTAATTTTCTCAGTATTACAACCTGGATTCAAACTGAAGTCCATTTGAAACCAAAGTCATATTCTTAACCAATCCTCTAAGTTGGTGTCATTGGTAAATAATGATTTTTTTTAAATTTATAAATTTCCCTTTTAAATTCATTTTTTAAAATCATGGTAAATACACAAAGCATAAAATTTACCATCTTAACCATTTTTTAACTGTATAGTTCATTGGTGTTAAGTACATTCAAATTTTTGTCCTACCATCACCATTATTCATATACAGAGCTGTTTCATCTTGCAAAACTGGAACTCTGTACCCTTAAACAAGTCCCCCTTTTCTCCAAAGTTCAGCCCCTGCAACCACTATTCTACTTTCTGTCTGCGAATTTGTCTACTCTAAGTATCTCATATAAATGGAATCATACAGTATTTTTTTTCTTATGCTGGCTTATTTCATTTAACATAATGTCCTCAAGGGTCACATGTGTGGTAGTATGTGTAAGAATTTCCTTTATTTTTAAGGCTGAATAATTTCCTATGGTATGTATATACCACATTTTGTTTTATCTTTTCATCTATTAGTGGACACTTGGGTTGCTTCCCACTGTTTGCTACTGTAAATAATGCTGCTATAAACATAGGCATACAAATATTTCTTTAAGTCTGTGTTTTTTTTTGTTTTTTGGGGGTTTGTTTGTTTGTCTGTTTTCTGTATATACCTGAGAGTGGAATTGGTGGTTTATATACTAATTCTAATTTCAATTTTTTGAGGAACCACCATACTGTTTCTATATCGGCTGCACCATTTTATATTCCCACCAACAGTACAAAGGTTTCAATTTCCTTACTTCCTTGTCAACACATGGATTTTCCGGTGGTGGTGGTGGTGGTGGTGTTTTCTTTCTTTTTTTATAATAGCTATTCTAATGTGTATGAGGTGTTATATAATGATTTGTAATACTTTTATTTGCATCCTGCCTATTACAAAGAGAACCTTGCACTGGTAATATAGAGATAATAAATTTTAAGAAAATTAATCAATAGTGTAGATTAACAAATGAGAAACTCTCAGTAAAAATAAATCAGATTTATCTTTTATGAGATTATGAGGGACTTACTTGGAGTATATGCCAAAGGATATGGAGAGAAGGCGATGTTCAGCAAGGAGCAAATTGTATAGGGGACTATTAAGAGACAGAACTTAAATATCTCCTTTTTGAGATTCTAACTAGTAAAATAAAAGAATTAAATGAAGAGTTGGCAGAATTTTTCGATAAATAAATAGGTGGTAAATATTTTAGGTTTTGTGGGCCATCTGGTCTGTGCTACAACTACTCACCTCTCTGCTTTTGTAGGGCAAAGCATCCATAGACTAGATTATGTGTAAATAAATGAGCATTGTTGTGTGCTAATAAAACTGTATCATAAGTGGGGGGCCAGATTTGCCAAGTAGACAGTAGACTGAGAAATTATTTAAGAGCATTAACTGCTTTATATTTTTTTTATAGTTTTGAGACAAGAAAAACCTTTAAGTGGAAATCCATGTGCAATATAAATCAAGTTAATTTTTGTCTAATATGACATAACTTGAGAGTATGGACCTGTTTATAAAATCCTTTAAGAACATATAGGACCTGTCTTTGAAGCAAAAGATAAATCCATAACTGATTATTTTATATTACCATTTTAAAATAGCTAGATTTAGCTGGGTCCCCACATTTTAGTGTTCACTGAAACACCTGACATCCTCTCATCTTAGTTACTATTTTAGCAAATAGCTTATCTATAATGTGTATTCAAGAATATTTTTCTTACCGGGGGGAGATAAGATGGCACAGTAGTAGAGGGACCCTATGCTTGCCTCATCCCTTTAACACATCGAGATAATTATCAAATCATTCTGATAACCCAAGAAGTTGATCTGAGGACTTAGAGAACAAACTGCACACCTAGCGGAAGAAAAGAGGCCACATCATGAAAGGTAAGAGGTATGGAGTTTTGATTTTGGGGAGAAAAAAATCACAGGTGCTACAGAGGGGGAGGGAGCCCTTATCAGAGAGAGTATGAGCGATCAATACCAAGGGATTGCACAAGAAAAATACTTCCCTGAAACCATTGACTGGAAAAAGGAGAGGGGCTGATTACTGTGAGTTTTTACCAGCAGTGGAGTTCAAAGACTGAGATTTTAGAAGACCGCACATGGCACGTGTGGAGCCTGGCAGACATAGCTGTGCTCCTGTGGAGAAGGAGGGCAGAGGACTGGGAGCAGAGAGCATGGTCTGAGGATTCCCTGGGTTGCACTGAGAGAGACAGTTCCCCTTCTTGGAGTACATTTGGAAGATGTGGCACTGCCTTTCAGGGGACAAAAGAACCAACGGGTGCCATTATGCTGCCCCATTCATTAGCATAGGGACAGAGACACCTAGTGAGGGCACCTAACCTGGACACCGACTTTTTGCTGAGCTTTACTATAAACTTTAAGCCCCTGTGCATTTGTGCAACTGTTCTTCTAGGACAAACCTGCACCAGCCACAGCACAGTGAGACCCTCCCCTAGAGGATCAGTGTGGGTCCAAAACATGCCAGGTCCCTAAAATTTGGAGTTTTAAAACTCAACCTATATGCTTGAGATAAAGCACAGGAGCACTGTGCCTTGGGGTGGGCAGACAGCCCAGACACAGGGTGAAGGCAGGTGAAGCCTGGAACACACAAGAGAGATTGTTCCTCATTTAAGAGGGCTTCCTGGACAGTGGCATGCACGAACTCCCCCCTCCAAGGATGAGAGAGTGGGCTGATGCCATTTTTTTAATCCCTCTCCCACTAGCACAGATGGACTTCAGTGAACAGCACAGCACCCACAGTGGAGGATTGAGCCCTTGACATCAAACCCTGCTCTTCTGTGCTCTGGAGGGGCTCTTTTATGAGAGAAAGTGTGTCTGGGAGCCAGATCAGCAGTGGGCCCTTCACCCAGAAGACAAGCACAAACCCCCTGATCAAGTGCACTGACCATAGCGTGCTACAAAGCTTCAGGTATAGTGGAAATTGGATCTGGCTTCTTTTAACAAGCAGAGAAAAGCACATCTAGTTAAAACTCGCTATACACTGGACAAGGGCCAAACAGTCCCCATTGCAGGCAAGGAGAAACTCTGCAGAAGACTGACCTAAGGGAAAGAGCAGCCAAAACACAACATCAGTGCACACAGCATACACCAGAAACACTTCCTAAAGCTCCAGGCCCTGGACAGTATATGATTTCTTATTAATAAGTCCATTATTATCAGGAGCAGGAAACATAACAGGCTTTCCTAACACATAGACTAAGAGACCTAGACAAAATGTCAAGATGGAGGAATTAATCCCAAAAGAAAGAATAAGAAAAGGTTATGGCCAGGGATCTAATTGAAACAGGCAGTGTTCCCGATCCAGAATTTAAAATAATCATAAGGATACTAGTTGGGCTAGAGAAAAGCATAGAAGACACCAGGGAGTCCCTTACCACAGAGGTAAAAGATCTAAAAACTAGTCAGGCTGAAATAAAAAATGTTATAACTGAGATGCAAAATTGAGTGAATGTAATGACCACAAGGATGGAAGAGGCAGAGGAATGAAAAAGTGATATATAAGATAAAATTATGGAAGATAATGAACTGTAAAAAAAGAGGGAAAGAAAAATAGTGGATCATGAATATAGATTGGGGAACTCAGTGACTCCATAAAGCATAATAACATTCAAACATAGTCCCAGAAGAAGAGAGGAAAAGGAGGCAGAAAGATTGAGCATATTATAGTTGAAAACTTCCCTAAACTGGGGAAAGACACAGACATCCAAATCCAAGAGATACAGAGAACTGCCATCAAAATCAACAAAAGTAGGCCAACACCAAGACATATCATAGTAAAATTTGCAAATACGTAGATAAGGAAAAAAACTCCTAAAAGTAGCAAGGGAAAAGATATCCCTAACTTACCAGGGAAGACACATAAGGTTAGCAGAAGACCTCTCCACAGAAACTTAGCAGACCAGAAGTAAGTGGCATGGTATATTCAGTGTGCCGAATGGGAAAAATATGTAGCCAAGAATACTTTATCCAGCAAGGCTGTCATTCTGAATAGAAAGGGAGATAAACAGTTTCCAGACAAGTAACAACTAAAGGAGATTGTGAACACTAACTAGCTCTGCAAGAAATATTAAAGGAGACTCTTTGAGTGGGAAAGAAAGACCAAAAGCAACAAAGTCTATAAAGGGACAGGGAACATCTCTAGAAACAATGACTTTACAGGTAATACAATGGCACTAAATTCATATCTAAAAATAATCACTCTGAATACGATTCAGAAATAGACTAAATGTTCCAATCAAAATACATAGAGTATCAGAGTGGATGAAAAAAACAAGACCCATTTATATGCTGCCTATGAGAGATCATTTCAGACTTAAAAACACCTTCAGATTGAAAATTAGGGGATGGAGAACTATTTATCATACTAATGTACATGAAAGGAAAGCTGGAGTAGCAATACTTAATATCAGACAAACTAGATTTTAAACCAGACTGTAACAAGAGATGAAAAAGGGCTATATCATAATAAAGGGATCCACTGGAAAAGAAGATCTAACCATTATATTTATGCCTCCAACTTGGAAACACCCAAATGCATAAGTCAATTAATAAAAACATAAAGAATCATTGATAATAATATAATAGTAGGGGACATTAACACCTCACTTACATCAATGGACAGATTATCTAAACAGAAAATCCAGAAGGAAACAATGGCTCTGAATGATACACTGGCTAGTCAGAACATTTCATTCTAAAGAAGCAGAAGACACATTCTTTTCAAGTGCACATGGAACACTCTCCAGAATAGATTACATACTGGGTCACAAATCAGGCCTCAACAAATACAAAATGATTGTGCATACTATGCACATTTTCTGACCACAATGCTATAAAAATTGAAGTCAACCATAAGAAAAAATTTGGAAAGACCACAAATACGTACAGGTTGAACAACATGCTACTAAAGAATATATGATTTAACTAGGAAATCAAAGAAGAAATAAGAATATACATGGAAAAAAATGAAAATGAAAACGCAATGGTCTAAAACCTTTGGGATGGAGCAAAAGCAGTCATACGAAGGAAGTATACAGCAATACAGGTCTACCCCAAGAAGCAAGAAAAAGCTCAAATATAACCTAACCTTACACCTAAAGGAACTAGACAAGGAACAACAAATGGAGCCTAAAGCCAGCAGAAGGAAGTAATAAAGATTAGAGCAGAAATAAATGACAGAAACAAACAAAAAACAAAAAATCAGAACAGGTCAATGAAAGCAGGAGCTGGCTCTTTGAAAGAGTTAGTAAAATTGATAACCCCCAGCCAGACTTATAAAGAGAGAGACAGAGAGAGACAGAGACAGAGAGACAGAGAGAGAAAGGACCCAAATAAGTAAAATCACAAACGAGAGGAGAGGTCACAACCAACACGAAAGAAATGCAAACAATTTTGACAGAATATTATGAAAAAGTATATGCCAGCAAACTGGGCAAGCTTGAAAAAATGGATAAATTCCAAGAAGCACAAAAACTACCAAAACTGAAACAAGAAATAGAAAATTTGAACAGACCCATAATCAGCAAAGAAATTGAATCAATAATCAAAAATCTCCAAAAGTAAGTCCAGGGCCAGATGGTTTCCCAGGGGAATTCTACCAGGCATTTAAAGAAGAGTTAATACCTATTCTTCTCAAACTGTTCCAAAGAATAGAAATGGAAGGAAAACTTCCAAACTCATTCTAAAAAGGAGAGTTAGAGGGTCTTCTGGGTGGCTCAGTTGTTAAGCATCTAACTTCGGCTCAGGTCATGATCTCATGGTTCTTGAGTTCGAGTCCCACATTGGGTGAGCTGGAGCCCTGCTACAGGTGAGTTTAATCCCTGCTTCAGGTGAGCTTGAGCCCCACTTTGGATGAGCTGTGCCCCATTCAGAGTGAGCCCTGCTTCTTTTTCTCTCTGCCCCTTCTGGGATATTCTCTCTATCTCTGTCTCTCTCTCTCTCTGCCCCTCACTCACTTGTACCCTTTCTCTCTCCCCCCCCCAAAAAAAGTAAATAAATAAAATAAATTTAAAGAAAATAAAGGAAAGTTAGAGATCAATATTTTTGATGAACATGGATGCAAAAATTCTCAACAAAATACTGGCAAATTGTCCAAAGAATTCCTCACCATGATCAAGCGGGATTTTATCTGGGCTGCAAATTAATCAACATGATATACCACATTAGTAAAAGAAATGATAAAAACCATGTAATCTTCTCATTAGATGCAGAAAAAGCGTTTGACAAAGTACAGCATCCACTCTTCATAAAAACCCTCAACAGAGTAGATTAGAGGCAACATACTTCAACATCATAAATGCCATACACAAAGTAACTACAGCTAATACATTCAATGGGGAAAAATTGAGAGGTTTTCCTCCATGGTCTGGAACAAGGCAAGGATGTCCATTCTCACCACTGTTACATAACATAGTACTGGAAGTCCTAGCCTCAGCAGTTGGACAACAAAAAGAAGTAAAAGGCATCCAAATCAGTAAGGAAAAGGTCCAACTGTCACTATTCACAGGTGATATGATAGTCTATGTAGAAAACCTGAAAGACTCCACCAAAAAATTGCTAGAACTGATACATGAATTCAGTAAAGTCACAAGATACAAAATCAATGTACTGAAATCTGTTGCATTTCTATACACCAATAATGAAGTAGCAGAAAGAGAAATCAAGGAATTGATCCCATTTATAATTCCACCAAAAGCATAAGATACGTAGGAATAAACCTAACCAAAGAGGTAAAAATCGGTACTCTGAAAACTATAAACCCTGATGAAATAAATTGAAGAGGACACAAAGAAATGGAAAAAACATTCCATTCTCATGGATTGCAAGAACAAATAGTGTTAAATGTTTATAATACCCAAAGCAATCTGCACATTTAATGCAATCCGTATCAAAATACCACCAGCATTTTTCACAGAGCTGGAACAAACAATCCCAAAATTTGTATGGGATAATAAAAGATCCCAAACAGCCAAACCAATCTTGAAAAAGAAAAGCAAGTCTGGACACATCACAATTCTGGACTTGAAGCTATATTACAAACTTGTATTTTCAAGGCAATATGGTACTGGCACAAAAACAGACCCATAGATGAATGGAACATAATACAAAGCCCAGAAATGGACCCACAACTATGTGGTCAACTAGTGTTTCACAAAACAGGAAAGAATATCGAATGGAAAACAACAGTCTCTAACAAATGATGTTGGAAAAACTGGACAGCAACATGCAGAAGAATGAAACTGCACCACTTTCTTACTCCATACACAAAATAAATTCAAAGTGGATAAAATACCTAAATCTGAGACAGGAAATCATCAAAGTCCCGGAAGAGAACACAGGCAGCAACCTCTTTAACCTTGGCTATAGCAACTTCTTCCTAGACACATCTCTGGAGGCAAGGAAACAAAGCTGAAATGAACTATTGGGACTTCATCAAGATAAAAAGCTTCTGCACATTTAAGGAAGCAATCAACAAAACTAAAAGGCAGCCTGTGTATGGGAGAAGATATTTGCAAATGGCATATCTGATAAAGGGGTAGTATCTAAAATCTATAAAGAACTTATCAAACTCAACACCCTCAAAAGAAATAATCCAGTTAAGAAATGGGCTAAGACATGAATAGACATTCCAAAGAAGACATCTAGATGAGTAACAGACACATGAAAAGATGCTCAATATCACTCATCATCAGGGAAATACAAATCAAAACTACAATGAGATTCTACCTCACACTTATTAGAGTGGCTAAAATTAACAACACATGAAACAACAGAGGTTGGCAAGGATGTGGAGAAAGGGGAACCCTCTTACCCTGTCTGTGGGAATGCAAACAGGTACAGCCACTCTGGAAATCAGTATGAAATTTCCTCAAAAAGTTAAAAATAGCACTACTCTATGGCCCAGAAATTGTGCTACTAGGTATTTACTCAAAGGATACAAAAATACTGATTTGAAGGGATAAATGCACCCCAATGTTTATAGCAGGATTATCAACAATAGCCAAATTATGGAAAGAGCCCAAATGTCCATCAACAGATGAATGGATAAAAGAGATGTGGTATATGTATACAATGGAATATTACTCGACCATCAAAATTAATGAAATCTTGCCATTTGCAAGGACTTGGATGGAGCTAGAGTGTATTAATTATGCTAAGAGAAATAAGTAGTCAGTGAAAGACAAATACCCTATGATTTCACTCATGTGGAATTTAAGAAATAAAACAGATGAACATATGGAAAGGGGGACAAGAAGAGAGGGAGGCAAACCATAAAAAACGATTAACTATAGAGAACAGAGTTGCTGGAGTGGAAGTGGGTGTGGGATGGGCTAAATGGGGGATGTGTATTAATGAAGGCACTTGTGATGAGTACTGGGTATTATATGTAAGTGATGAATCACTAAATTCTACTTCTGAAACTAATATTACACTATATGTTAACTAACTAGAATTGAAATAAAACTTTAAACAAAATAAAATAATAAAAAAATAAAATATTCTTTCATTAATAAAAAAATATTTTTCTTCCTGATGTCATGCCGATATTAATTTTTCAAAACATTACCAGCATAGGTAAACCTGCTATTTTTGTTTAGTTCTTGGGTGTAGTGTTTTCTCCTTTTAAAATAAAATATTTATTTATTTACTTTAGTAAATAAGTACATACTTAATTTCACAATCAAAGAAAAAACAAAAGCACATCCACAGATTAAAATTGTAGAAGAAATTAAGTGAGAACTGAAATTAGATTTCTGTGAAGTGATTGACAATTCCAAAGGTGTCATCTTAAAAATTGTGATGAAGGTTTAGTTTTGTGGCTTCTTGTTAAGTTTTGACATATTAAGAAAAATGGAAACATACATAATAAAAATCTTCTTTGCTTCTAGGCTAGTCTTCATCTATAAAATATTTGCAACTTTCATTGTTGCTTTATTGTTCTCTCTCTCAAGTCTTTATTATAAATTCTAACAAGTAGCACCCACCAGTTTAGCCAAGAAGAATCAAAGTCCTTCAGACCATAGTTCCTCTTATTTCTGGTGCTTAGGGAAATAAATTGGGCATTATTTTGGACTATATCTGTTATTTGTATGCAAGCATATCCATTATTTCAATGTAAAAGATAAATGTTCCTTATGTAGCAAAGTTTATTAAAGACCAGTGAAAAAGTTCATTATGGAGAAAATTCATTACTGACAAATGAATTAGATATATTCAACTAAATATTGGGAAAAAATCTGAATAGTGTTTAGAATTTTTGATATTCTGAATTTTAGAGGTAGTGAGTGAGATCAGGTAGAAATGCAATGTTCTGTGCCAAGTGGTGGGGCAAAACTAAATTGAACTAAAGCAGTATCTGTTTGACTACTATAAAAATATATAGAATTTAGGACTGATTAGTTCAATTTTTGTTATTTCTGACTTAAACGGGATTCAAGCTTGCCTTTATGCTACTTTGAAAAACGCAAAAAAAAAAAAGTAAAAATAAAAATCAGAAAGCTAACCAAGATTAATAAGGAAAAATAATATTTTCATTTTGGGGGGAAGTTGTAATTAGTTATATTAATTACAGTTGACCCCTCAGCAACATGCAGGTTAGGGGTGCTTCCCTTTGTGCTGTCAAAAATCCAAGTATAACTTTTGACTCCCCTGAAACTTAACTACTAATAGCCTACTGTTGACCAGAAGCCTTACCCATAACAAAAACAGTGGTTTAATACATATTATATATATATATGTATATATATATATATATTATATTCTTACAATACAGTAAACTAGAAAAAAGAAAATTTTATTAAAGAAAACCATAAGGAAAAGAAAATGTATTTATAACACTGTACTGTATTTATTGGATAAAATCCATGTACAAGTGACCCATGCAGTTCAAGCCCATGTTGTTCATGGGTCAACTGTACCAAAATAAGAACATTTTACATACATAAACCAAAGTTATTTTGTAAAGAATACCACTCTGTCACAATCATATAAATTTTTGGAATTGTTTGTGTGTATGTATATTTTCTTCTGCTACTGTCTATAGACATGTTTGGTTAATAGAGTACTCCAGGGAAAGTTAAATCATTTTTAATGTCTTTTTTCCCCTTCTAATGCATTTTTTGGTAGCTATTAACCAGAATTTCTGGTGAGAATATTCTGGACTATAATATGGGATCATATGGGGACTAGAGAAGAGTGATTAAATCTCTAACCATTGGTCCAACAGTGAGGTTTCCTACTAGACCAGTACATATTGTAACAGGTTTGGCCCTAAAATAATCTTATAGTCCTCTAAAACAGTTTTTCCATTAAATTTACCATGTTCTTTTTTCCCTTATATTTGTGTATTTGTGTGGGAGTGTGTACACATATTATACTTACGCATACATATATGTGTTATAAAACCATCCCTCTTGGTTCTTGGAGTTTGAGGGGGGGTTGTTTTGTTTTAATTCTCACCTTCCAGCCTTTTGCAACTTACAGTCATCTTTCTGAGAAGTGGAAGCTTGAGGGAGATAAAGTGAGGAAAGAGTAAAATTTGTAAAGGCAACATAATCTTACAGTTATTTTTGTTCCATGGTCTTTTTTTTTTTTTTTTTTGGTAGAAAGTCAGAAACCTCATTGTATTTTTTAAAGTTTTCTAAATGCCAAGACCTCTCAGAACAATACACAAAATGAGGTAGAGGTTTAAAAAAAAATGCCCCAATATCTTATTAAAAAAATAGTTTTCAATAGTTTATCACTCATAGCTACATATTTTTTTGCTTAATTGTGCCCACATAACCTTATATGATTTTTGAAAAATCTAATATTTGTAAGTTATATTTAGAATTCAACTCCAGCATCACTGACAAAATGTCAACAGACATATGCTTAAGGTACTAACAGTAAATGACCTTCATTCTCATAATTTTTTACAATGCTAAGGCTTTTACTTTCATTATTGTTTATATACTCAACTCACTCAGTAAATATCAAGTTCCTGGTAGGTGATTAATATGTACCTGCTATCAAGAAGCTTACAATTTTGAGGGAAAATAGACATACAAACATTTCCTAATTGTCCCCTGGGTAAACTCTTTCTTTCTCACAGTATGTAACACAGTGGGATAGCATCTAAACATTGTATTCACTTACTTATATGCCCTCTCTTTACTGATCCTAGACTCTCAGCCTTTGTAGGAAAAATTCAAATCCGAGGACATATAGGGGGCAGAAGATGAAGAGTACACTCAGATATAGGGAATATTGTATGTGATAGATCCATAGTGTCGTGGAAGCTTTCACTGCCATAGATGCGTGCTAGTAAGTAGGACCAAACAGATATAACAGAGACACATTCTTCAGATACTGCCTGGTATACACAAGAATTTAGTTGAGTTAGTGTGTTTCCTTTTTACTGTGGAGGATGTAGGATTTTGGCATGAGAGTTCAGAGATTGGTTTGGTGGCACAAAGGAAATGCATTGGGGTAGGACAAGACCAGTTCTTGGGAGATTTTATGGGTGGGAATTGGACTAGTTCAGAAAAAGAAAACTGAGGATCTGAAATAGGGCTGAGAACTGAGAACAGAAAACCAATATAGGGAAATACAATAAGTAGGTCTTAGCACCTGATTAGATATGGTTGGTGAAGATTAGAAGTAAGAAGTAGCAAGGCAGGGTTGAGAATTTAAGGAATAGCTGCAAGGCAAGGATGTCTTCAGCATTCCTTTTGACCAATTGGATAGATGGCAATGACAGTTTGCCAATAGAATGATTATGAATTCTGATCTTACCTCATTTATTTAGGATTTTTTTGTGTTACCATAGTACATATTAGTACCATAGTACCTATGAGTTAGATAACTTTGTGTTCAGAGAGATCTTTTGTAGTAACACAGAAAAAGTAAAGTTAGCCCATATGAGGGACTGAACTTCTTTAATTGTTTAGCGCAGTGTTTTAATATCAACTGTTCATGTGCAGTCAATATTCTTGAATACCATTGAATCTAGTTATTACTTACTAAGGAGTGGAATTGGAAATACTAGGTATTTGTGTTAAGTAAATTTGGAAAACTAAATAAGCACACGAAAATAAACCTTTTAAAGGAAAATTTAGCATAATGTATATTTAGAAGGGATAATTTGCAGAAGAAAATGTTTTACTTTAAAAAATATTATATTGGGGCCCTTAAAAAGGCAAATTTCCTTAATAAAAATTAACATGACATATAGTTTATAAAATTGATTGTTTTTTTTCATGGAGATATGGATATCATATAAAGTGAGATATAAATTTATTCCTTTTCCTCAGTAACCAATGAAATTCTTCTGCAAGAAAAAAAATAATAATAATCAACTTTGTCACAATTTCTTTCTTTTTAATTTTGTTTCTTCCATAGAGTATTGTTGCTAGCTTTCTAAATGTATATTTTATCACCTTAGTTTATGACAACACGTTTAGAAATTCTCTTAATTTTACAACTATTAAATACATAGTTCTCGAAAAGTAACTTTTTGCCACCATCAGAGTTAAATATTTTATTCCCCTGTCATCTGGAAAGAAAATATGTGTTATGCATTAGGGAAATATAAAAATCAGTCCTTACAGATTCTATAAGTTTCCATAGTGCAGAATAACTGAATATATAGTCTGTACTAACTATGTAGGTTGATTGGCACAGAAAATAAAAAGGGGAATGGTGGAAAATTTTAAGCAAGTATTTGATTTTAGAGTTTGTGTTTCTCGTCTTAACAAATGAATTTATAATAGTGAGTTGTATTACATTCTCCTTAATACTTATTACTACATATAAAATGTATGTTAGATCAAATAAACAGATATTTTTAAACATTGGCAATTGTTATACTGAATTCTCCACCCCCAACATTGTAACTTTATAGAATTCTGGTAACAATATGTAATATTATTAACCAATGGCATTCATTAAATGTGCTCAATTTTTAAAATTATGCTGATTTTATTTCTACTAAAAAATAATTTTCTAAAAATGCTCAAACTTGCTATTATGGCCACCTTCCTTTCAGCTGAAAAGTGATACATACTTTTGTTGTTGAATTGGCTTTTGTGGAGAGTTCCCTTTTATTTACAATGGGATACTAAAGGAATCTGGGATCTGGTGGGAATTCTTACTGTGTTCTGATCATTCTGCCCATCAGTGTAGATGAGTGGCATGACACTGAACAGTTAAACACAGGTTTATCATCATAGATGTGAGCTTTCCGTACATGGTTACAGTGGAAATAACTAAAATCCTGAGCCAACCATTCAGGAGATTGTAAATGTCTATTAATCAGGCTAGTGAATGTTTCATGATTACTTTGCAAGGATTATTTTAAAATGCAGCTTTATTTCAGGGTCTTGAATTTAATTTGTGGGAGGTACCTTTGTTGAGCCTTTTGAAAGAGCATTAGAAGCTCTATCAGTACCTTGATAAACTTGAGAAAAGTAAGAAGATACAATTATTCTAGCAAGCACACTTGGTGTTTCTAAGAGTTTTTCTCAACTAATGCAAATAAATCACACTTGCTTCAACATTTGTTACATTGCAAATGTCAAATTTGGCATTAGCCATCAATGTCTGAGAGTTTTGCCAACATTTTTTGAATGCCTACTATGTGTTAGGGGCTTTGCACACCTGACCTCACTGAATCTCATTCAAACCACACAATCCCAGGAAATTGGTATTAATTACATCCATTTTAATGCTGGAGAAGATATACCTAGAGTAGGTAAATTGCTTGCCGAAAGCTAGCAAAGTTCTCAAGAGATCTAAACCTTGTGATTTTTCATCATTCCACAGCACCTAATACAATAATCACGGAAAATAAAGGGTGGTATAATGGCTTAAGGGATGAGGAGAGGTGGGAAAGTTGTTGGTTTTATAGAGAACTATGAATACATTTTATGGCAAGGCATAAAAGTAAATGGAAAATAACAGTTTTAAATGATATTTAAGGGGAGAAATGGGAAATGCAAGAAGAAACTAGAAAAGAAGAACAGAGGCAGTTGTATTAGTTTTTGAAAGTTATTAAGATACTTTTTTCCTCATTGATAGAGAAACAATATGGTGAAGATGGAAAGAATTCGTAGGTGGAACATGTCAGCCAAGTGAGTTCACTTTGCTTTTCAGGGAAGAGGCCAGAGAGAGAGATAAAGGGAGAACAGTAACTCCTCTCCAGGAATACACACAACAGCAAATGTTAAATAGGAAGAAGAAACTGCATAGCAAAGTGAAGAATATAGAGAGTGAACATTAAATTGTTATTTAACTAATTTTACATTTATAGTAGGTCTTAATACCAGTTTTTTTTTATGGGGTGGAAGGAATAAAATAAAGCATTTTATTATAATGGAGGGAAGAAGGGATGATACTTTTATTGGATGTTATATTTTTTATTAATAATTAAGATAAAAGAAATAGTTCTTGAACTTCTTACAATGAAATTAGTGATTATTTATTTAATGGGTATTCTAGGAGACCTACAAAATTATTTTCCTTTTAAGGATATAAAAATAAAACCAATACACAAGGTTGGTATGAGCCAGGTTGTCCAGCTACAACTTATACTCAGGTTGTAATTAATTACTTTGAAAAGCAGTTAATTTTATTAGGTAATTAAATAACCCTATTAGTAGATTATCATGACAAAAGTATTATTTGCAAAAATACAGGATCAGTAGTATTTTCACAAATTATTAGTCCTTAGCAACCACTCATGTTTTGCTTAAGTATAGTGATGGGATCAGCCACCATGCCATTAAAGAATATTACTATTTGGAAAAATGTAGGGCATTTTATAAGTTGAAGATTGAAGATAAATTCATCTTTAAGCATGTTATGCTATGTTACCAGAGCTTTGTACCCTGGGCATATGTGGAAACCGGATGAGCATTTGTAATACAATATTCATGTATGGTGACATGAAAATGGAAGAAATGAAGGTAAGCAAGGAGAAGGACATAAGAGAGCAAAATAAACACATATCAAATTCAATAAAGGACAATCTAATTTGGCATTCATATACTATACTTCACTATACATATACTTCACTTTTAAGTATTCTAGGTCAACTACATAGCATTATATGATTGAAAAAAATAGCAAGTTGAGAAATCTTATTTCCTGATTTAAAGAATGAGGTAATTTATTTTAAGGTAAGCCTTTAGGCCAAGACTTTTGTTAAAGGAGAAATGTGAATTCTGATTTCTGCCAGACTTAATTAGCCATATGTTAAAGAACAATAGTTTACTATATACATAGTGTGGAAAATACTTCTCATTATGGATTTATCTTTTTAAACTATAACTATTAAGAGCAATATATAAAACCAAAGAATTTCCATCACTGAATATGTGGAGCAGATACCACCCACATACCCATGCACAAACTCTATTTTGTAATATAAAAATGATCATTGGACTCTTTCTCCCAAATTTCTGGAGTACAAATTTATAAGCAGCCAGTTTGGACATATATAATTATATCAAAATTATGTTTATTGTATAAACATTTACTATGATCTGTACTAGGAATAAAAGCCTTTTAGGGGCGCCTGGGTGGCTCAGTTGGTTGAGCGTCCGACTTCAGCTCAGGTCACGATCTTGCGGTCCGTGAGTTCGAGCCCCGCATCGGGCTCTGGGCTGATGGCTCAGAGCCTGGAGCCTGCTTCCGATTCTGTGTCTCCCTCTCTCTCTGCCCCTCCCCCGTTCATGCTCTGTCTCTCTCTGTCTCAAAAATAAACATTAAAAAATTTTTTTAAATAAATTAAAAAAAAATAAAAGCCTTCTAGATCTTTAAAATTCCCAGTGATCTTTAGAATTTCCAGTCTATCCACCATGTGAGTTTAAAATTATAGAGGCAGTAAAGCTTAGGAATAGGGAGTTCCAGGTTATATAGACCTGAATTTAATCCCAACTCTGTCCCTTAGCACATCTGTGCCCTTCAGTAAGTAATTTAAACTTTCACTGTTTAGGTTTCCTTATCTTTTAAGTAGAGATGATACTCAAAAGTATCATGGGGGTCACTGTGATGATTAAGTTAATATAGCACACTTCTTGGTGCCAGGGGCTTGGTGGTTGTTAGTATAATTATCATTAAAATTATGGATTTCCCTTAGAAGAAATCCTTGTGATTACTAAGTAGGTTAAAGAAAATCCTTTTAGAGAAGAAAACAAAACAAAAAAATTAAAATTTGAGAAATAAATTGTACTTCATCAAAATTAAATACTTCTGATGTTTAAATGAAATGACAAGTCATAGACTGGGTGGGAAATATATACATATATATATATATATATATACATA